>NC_057712.1:3595007-3620338 GCF_004010195.1 Chiloscyllium plagiosum | reverse complement strand
ATAAAGATGGGGTACTGGGCTAATGGTCGGATACTTGGTAGTGTGGATGAGCAGAGGGATCTTGGTGTCCATGTATACAGATCTTTGAAAGTTGCCACCCAGGTAAATAGTGCGGTGAGGAAGGCATATGGCGTACTGGCTTTTATTTGTAGAGGAATTGAGTTCCGGAGTCCTGAGGTCATGTTGCAGTTGTATAAGACTCTGGTGCGTCCGCATCTGGAGTATTGTGTGCAGTTTTGGTCGCCATACTATAGGAAGGATGTGGTGGCACTGGAACGGGTGCAGAGGAGGTTTACTAGGATGTTGCCTGGTATGGTAGGAAGTTCGTATGAGGAAAGGCTGAGGCACTTGGGGTTGTTTTCAATGGTGTAAAGAAGGTTTAGGGGTGACTTGATGATTAGGGGTTTAGATAGGGTTGACCATGAGAACCTTTTTCCACGTATGGAGTCAGCTATTACGAGGGGGCATAGCTTTAAATTAAGGGGGGGTAGATATAGGACTGAATTTAGGGGTAGGTTCTTCACTCAGCGAGTCGTAAGTTCATGGAATGCCCTGCCAGTAGCAGTGGTGGACTCTCCCTCTTTATGGGCATTTAAGCGGGCATTGGATAGGTATATGGAGGATAGTGGGTTAGTATAGGTTAGGTGGGCTTGGATCGGCGCAACATCGAGGGCCAAAGGGCCTGTACTGCGCTGTATTCTTCTATGTTCTATGTTCTATAAGGTGGTGAAGGAGGTTTTTGGCATGCTTGCCTTCAGTGATCAGACCATTGAGTACAGGAGTTGTGACATCATATTATGGCTGTACAAGACATTGGTAAGGCAACATTTGGAGTACTGCCTCCAATTTTGGTTGCACTATGATAGATAGGATATTATTAAACGTAAATAATGATTTGGAGGTGCCAGTGTTGGACTGGGGTGTACAAAGTTAAAATCACACAACATCAGGTTATAGTCCAAAGGTTCATAAACCATCTGATGAGGGAGCAGCGCTCCGAAAGCTAGTGCTTCCTAATAAACCTGTTGGACTATAACCTGGTGTTGTGTGATTTTTAATATTAAACAGAAAGGGTGCAAAAAAAGATTTACAAGGATGGTGCCAAGACTGGAAGGTTTGAGTATGAGGAGAGGATGGATAGGCTGGGACTTTTTGCCCTGGAGGATAGGAGGCTGAGGAGTGATCTTAGAGGTTTATAAAATCATGAGTGACAAAAATACCCAAGGAAGAGGAGTCCAAAACTTAGATGGCATAGATTTTGGACAGGTACATAGATGGAAAAGGTTTAGAGAGATATGGGTCAAACACAAGCAAATGAGACCATTTCAATTTAGGAAACCTGGTCAGCATGGATGAGTTGGGCTGAAGGGTCTGTTTCGATACTGGATGGCTCCTTCACTCTATGGCTGTCCTTCAAGGCCAAGAATGAGTTAAACATAAGATGTATTTCATGACCTACATCAAAGATTCTTAAAAGCTCTTAAAACCATAATTAAAAACATTCATGCAATCCCCTGCTGAAATAAATGGTCCTTTACCTTTTCCAACTGAGCCAAACCTTTACTAAGGACTCTGTTACGATAACAAACCTTGGAAAATCAAAACAATGGAGTCCATTGAAACTGAAGAACAAAAGGCAATGTTTCATTTTCTAATCTGCACAAGAAGACCTCTTCCTGCAATTCACTGGTGCATTTTTGATTCTTTTACTCTTCTGTCTAAGTGAGAGCTCCAAACTTTTGTTTTAAATTTTGACAGGATAAGTATTTAAATCATTTCAGGTCACTATGCTCCAATATACCTTATATCCACACTTCACATGTATTTTTGCCTCCTCCATAAAAATGTGATGCCCACAAGCAGTAGAATATAAAGAACCAAGATTTCCTTACTGCTGGAAGATCATAATGTGAAATCCTAAAAGAAATAAGTTGGTGTATTCATTCTGAATCAATAGAAATAAGTTTTAATGGAACTAGAACAGTCTTACAGTCAGTAATTCCATCATAACAAGACAATGTGCCCGTACTACGTCCGCACAATGAGCTAAAATAGCTGAGGAAGTTTCACTCCATCCGAAACATTAGTTCTGATTTTTCTCCACAAATGATGCCAGTATGTGAGCTTTTCCAGCAATTCCCGTTTTTATCTCCTTCAGTGCTATATTATTTTGATTCTATCTTGACCAATTCAGTTCTTTCCCAAATAAGCACAACAATAGTACAGCTCATTTAAAAACAGCATAAATAATCTTTTTCTGAACACAAAAGTTTTAATTCAGTTCCCACAATTACTAAAGAAAGTTGGGGCTTAGGTATTAAGTTACTGCAAGGCTGCAAACCATGAGACATCACCCATTTCCTACCACTAACTAAAACCGTTCATGTCATTTCTTGACTTAAATTTGAAAATTTTCTAATACTGACTATTTTCTTTTAAGCTTCTATTTTGCTATAAAAGGTAATTTTTAATCATTTTTCTTTAGATACAAATTTTCAAAATCTGGAACTAAGTTCAGAAAACCAACAGAACTATAAGGATCAATCATATATTATAAATCCATATGGGAAGTGGAGTTGCAGATAAGATAGTGAAGAAGGTGTTTGGTATGCTTTCCTTGGTTGGTCAGAGTATGGAATACAGGAGTTGGAAGGTCATGTTGCGGCTGTACAGGACATTGGTTAGGGCATTGTTGGAATATTGTGTGCACTTCTGGTCTCCTTCCTACCGGAAAGATGTTGCGAAACTTGAAAGGGTTCAGAAAAGATTTACAAAAGATGTTGCCAGGGATGGAGGATTTGAGCTATAGGGAGAGGCTGAACAGGCTGGGGCTGTTTTCCCTGGAGCATCGGAGGCTGAGGGGTGACCTTATAGAGGTTTACGAAATCACGAGGGGCATGGATAAGATAAATAGACAAAGTCTTTTCCCTGGGGTGGAGGAGTCCAGAACTAGAGGGCATAGGTTTAGGGTGAGAGGGCAAAGATATAAAAGAGACCTAAGGAGCACTTTTTCACTCAGAGGGTGGTACATGTATGGAACGGGCTGCCATAGGAAGTGGTGGAGGCTACTACAATTGCAACATTTAAAAGGCATCTGGATGGGTTTATGAATAGGAAGGGTTTGGAGGGATATGGGATAGGTGCTAGCAGGTGGGACTAGATTGGTTTAGGATATTTGGTCGGCATGGATGAGTTGAACCAAAGGTTCTGTTTCTGTGCTGTACATCTCTATGACTCTTTGGAACATTTTCAATGTCCATTTGATATTAAACTGTAACACTTTTAATTATAATCTCTTTTGCTTTTTTCCCAATTCTCCCTTCCCTTTTGCATTATCTTTTCTTGCCCCTTCACACCTTACTCTTCTCCAACCTGCAGTCGGCCTGACACCAGCTTTATCTGGTTTATGAACCCTCTAAAGTCCATCAGATATTTCATCTGGCACAACTACCGTTGGTTGATTTTGAAGATCCTCGCAATTGTGCTCCTCCTCCTTCTGCTTGGGCTCTTCCTTTATTCAATGCCTGGTTACCTGGTCAAGAAGATTCTTGGAGCTTAATGGCCTGGAAATGGTAGCCATGTTTTCTCATATTTCATGTATCCTGTGCATTCTTTTACCTCCAATGTTTCCAACAAGGATTTCCTGCTGAGTTATTGCAGTTAGTTTTGTTAATTAATGTATTTGATAGCTTTAAATCTAATGAACTGCATAATAAAGCACAGGGATACATATTCCAATCATTTGAATAATTATTTCTATTAAGCTAGTAAAATCAGATTACAGTAATACCAAAAGTGTAACTTTGTACGGATAAATATCACATTAAAAGCAAGAAAACTAAATATTTGAAAATCCACTCAATGGCTTGGATTTTGCAGTAAGCAGGGGATAGATGGCACCAGTAATTGCTCTTGTTATTCCCACATCCTTTATCTGGGTTTTATGTGAAAACTGATGAACTCAAAAGCCATTATAGTTCATTATCTTCTGGAGGGCACCTAACAGCTATGTAAACAGGCCAAATAATAGAATGTCTCCTTAACTAATCCTTAAAAAAGTAGTAAAAATCTGAACCAAGGAATGTAAGTTGTAGCAGTTAATATTGAATCAAGTACAGAATGCACAAATAAAAGAATTAAAGTGGTCTTAAGAATTGAGATAAAGTTATAGAGAGCATAAGATATTTATTTTAAAATATTTTTCAGTAGTTAACATTCAAAGAAATAAGACATCATACATACAAGTGTGTATCACACCTGTGATATGCTTACACTTCACTAACAAGACCAAGTATTTTCTGGTGAATTTAGTTGGTATCTACCACACATGTAGTATATAACAATGTTTTACCCTTCCATCTATTTCAATGCCAATACCTTGATGAAATAACAATGTAGTGAAGCTTCTGGAGAAGTGAAATAACTAAGCCAACAACTTCCTGATTTAGCTGCTTACATGTCACTGGGAGTCATGTACTAATTTAGTCTGTAGTAACTGTGAATGCTATTTTCTTCATCTTTATTACAAAATCCTGGCTATTGTCTTTCACATTAAATCAGTTAAATTTAATTGTAAACATTCATGTATTAGATATCAACTATGATATTATTTTGGTACTTTATCTCATGTATAGGAACCAAAAGATGCCCTCATATTGATAAATGGCAGCAGACAGTTTTTAAATATATTAAATCTTGTGCTATAAATTACAGATGCTGGCTGTGTCCTTAAGTAGCATTGTTCCCATATTGTGGCTAATACATATATTTATTTCAAGTACTAATACTTTTTAGCATTATTCTGCAGCTATTTTCTGCTCTTTTTCAGTTTATTTTCTCTCTCGCTTATTACATTTACTGCAAGTGTTTATGTTTCAAATATTAACAGGAACCTTATAGTTAATAAGCAATGACTACAGTAAGCAATATAGTAGTTACTTTTAATTACCCTGACTGCAAAGAAAGATGTTACAAGCTCCAACACTAAGAATGAAAGCTGGGCTATTATTGGAGGTTAACGTTCACCTTTTTCATCTGACACGATACTTTACCATTTATAATTTGAAACCTTAAATTAGTGCTGATTTTGTTTTAATCCCTTGCAGTACTTTGATTCACACCAGTAGCCAACAGAAAATTGGCATTTTTGATTGTGACAACAGTTTAAATTCCTGTTGTAATATCTAGATTGCTAATGAAGTAGTCTTTATAGTTTAAAACTGTCTACCACTGTGGCTGAACACCTACTCCATAGATGGGAAAGGCAGTAGTCTTTGGGAGATTGTATGAGGTCCATATGAGCAAGAAACATTGCAAGCAGGATCACTTAGGTGAATGAGATGTGAAATTTTGATTTCTCGATGGCAAACTAAGAATCCAATATGCTGCAAACACAGTATATTTAAGTTCACATCATCCTGTGATAGGTTCATAATTGTAAAACCTTTGTGTATTATGAATACTCAGTAGTGTAAAAAGTTTTTAAACTGTGTCCTACATTCAAGATAAAGTCAGTAGGGCATGAGAATCTCCTGATAGCCAGTACTCTTTGGATCCTTGCAATTTATTTACTGTAATAATTAGCCAGGAAATGCTAAAGGAATTATAACTTATTGTAACTCACGGCTAACTACAAAACAAACTCTCCAACCCAGGGAGAATTTAATTCTCCCACAACACCTGACTTTCTTCTCTGATCCCCACCCGAGCAGTGCAAGTTAACGTGTTCCAGGAGAAACTGATGTTGTGGGAAAGTCACTTTTAACTTTACCATCTGGGTTTGAATCCAATCCAGATCCAGGGGATGAAAGTCTTTACTTCCTTAGGGTGCAATTTCAGCTATGTTCCCAGTGAATCAGAATCCATAAATTGAAACATCCTTGAATCAGGATGGAATTGGCACCAACTTCACAGCTCTTTCTTTCATAAGAAATTGCTGTCATGGAAGTTGAAAAAATTATCATACTGGTATAGTGGAGGGCGTTCATCGGAGGCTGGGATAAGGGAGCTTTATTAAGTGTAGTAAAGAGCTAAATATTCAATGGTTTAAAGAAAGGCACTAAATTATAATAGTGAATCAAAATCGTGATGCTAGTGAATATAGGAAGAAAACACCAAAAAAATCACTAACCTGATCTAAAGGCTCTCCATTTTAATTCCTTTTATTGCACATCTTTCCAATTTAGAGGACTGTACTGACTTCAAAATCAAACTCATGGCATACACTGGATACTTTTGATTGCAAGATTGAAATTGTATGAATAATTTATATGTGTCGAGATTGTGTTGCGAAGGAGCTGGACTGCCTGACCTGCTGTGCTTTCCAGCAACACACTCTCGACTCTGATCTCCTGAATAATTTATATGTTTAACTTTGCTGTTTTCTGAAATAATGGTAATTCTTGCATTTACTAACAACTTCTGGAGATGAAATAAAAACTAATTTTCTCCTCCTGGGAAATAGTATCATTCACAAAGTGCCTACCGACAAATATTTTTGAATAATCATTCATCGCTAACCATTGTTTTTTCTTTCCCTCCCACTCTCTATTGCTGCCTTGGACAGTCGGCCAGACACCTCTTTTATCTGGTTCCTCAATCCACTCAAATCCATCAAATACCTCATCTGCAACAGATATAAGTGGCTTATTGTGAAGATTGTGCTGGCTTTGTTACTGCTGATTATGATAGGCCTTTTCCTTTACAGCATGCCTGGTTATATGGTAAAGAAATTACTTGGTGCATGAATCATCATCATCATCTATTTAATGCAACTAACAGCTAATATTTTTAGTAAAACATTGTTTTGTGTGTCTGAATTAATATAGAGAAAGGAGGTGGGAACATGACAGTGGCTGGGGAATCATTTTGAAAACTTCTGTGTTACAACATTGCATTATTTTGCATCATTATTTTGGCGTGCAGTGTGCAGTTCTCCAGAATTACTGTTTGAACTGTCATTAAGTCATTTTTTTTTGCTCTCATTATCACACAAACTTTGTTTGAACCGTTTTAAGTTTTGGAATTTATAACAAGAGAATTTATAACTCTTATTTGTGTTGTGTAATTTTCCTACCTTTTTTTCATTCATATTAAAAATAACTTGTTGTCCAACTACCAATTTATCCTGGTGTCTGAACCCAATGCATGTTGCCTAGCTTCTGCTTTGAAGAAACTGTAAGTGTTATTTATTTTAATCACAGTGGCCTCGAAAATCTTCAGCATTACCCCATCAAATAAGAGAAAAAAAATGTTCAATACTGTAATGTGATTTTATGAATTATGCACAAGTCAAAAATTAGTTCAGAATATTTTTCTTGGGGGTGGAAAACATCTGGTGTCAACAAGGGACTAACATCATCAATGTCGTGATTATAACTATCACGTAGCTGCAGGATTCGTCTAAGCATTAGGTGCATAAAATGATAAGAACAATATGACTCAATGCATTATTTTAATTTTTATAACCCAAAAGTTCTAAAAGAAGCATGGCATGAAACAACCTTCTAGATTAAGCGTTCATGAAGATTGCTTGATTGTGGCTTTATGGCAACACACAGGGTGACCTGTTGAGAAAAAGTTTCAAGAACAGCCCAATGTCAGTAGGAAAAATAATTTGCTCGGAAATTGGCATTTGAAATTAAAATGTTATTTGAACAACAAATTCCATGTCATGGTGCAAATGGAGACATTTGAGAGATTTATTGGAGCGTTTTTGAATAGCTGAGAGCATATTTGTCTAAGGCCACACATAACAAAATGTCTTTTACCTTTCTGTCAGACCATTGAGTTTTAATGTAGTTTTCTACGTTTCAAGACTAATAGATAAGGTAGCACTTTACAAGTCATAATTGCACTGTGGAAAATAGCAACACAGTATGCCGAGAGAACAATGTTCTGTTTGCTTTGTAATTGATAATAGACTCTCTTTGTAATACCTTTCTCATTGTGTACATCGATAAAAATATGAAAATACAACTATGTTCACAAAAACCTGTCATGTTCTATTTTGTGTTACTCTTTGTATGGATTGTTTATGTGTAATTAACTTCTGGTTCTTGATGTGAAAACAATCCAAAGAAATAAACTATTAAAATTTGAAATAAAGTACTAAAAAAAGTCTATATCAAATTTGGACACTTTTTACTAGAAATACCTCATTAATTGAAGGTTAATGGACTTTAATCAGTGAGGTTTTCTCTTTTCCCCTTCTTCATAGATGCTGCCTCACCCATGATACGTGTATTTCAAAAATGCAAAACAATGGGAGGTTTCTGGTGTGTGCTGGTTCATTTAAATAACTAATTACATAATGCTTTATAAAAACAGTTTATGTTACATGAAATCGTCCAAAAGAAAATTATTTTGTGGATAACTAGAGGCTATACCACGAAGGTACTGGGCCCTTGACTGGGCATGGCAAGTTGGTGTATGGTAGAACAATCCAACCTATAGTCATTGATGGGTTGCAAAATGCCTCCTGGGAAGTGTTGACAGACATGTCCAAAATTTAACTCCATTTGTACATCTGCTGGAGGCAGCTAATTCTAGTTTTGAACTTAACTTCATGATTCTGGAAGTTTGCAAAGAACTGTATTTTTCATGCTATACATTCATTTGTGTTAAGAAGATGAAGGTATCTGGCATTGCAAACATGATTTCCAAGGCACAGGTTGATGGGAATCCTCATAGGTCCACTATTAGCTTGTTGCCTTGTAATCACAATCCACAAATCACTATCCAGTAATAAAAGAAATCCACGTTAAATGCAGTTTCGTCCTCTAATTCCATCACAATCTGACAGAAGCACTGGATTGCATAATCATCTGAAATGGGGCGGCACAGTGGCAGTGGTTAGCACTGCTGCCTCACAGGGCCATGGACCCGGGTTCAATTCTCGCCTCGGGCAACTGTCTGTGTGGTGTTTGCAGATTCTCCCCGTGTCTGCGTGGGTTCCCTCCGGGTGCTCCGGTTTCCTCCCACAGTCCAAAGATGTGCAGGTCAGGTGAGTTGTCATGCTAAATTGCCCATAGTGTTAGGTGCATTAGTCAGGAGTAAATGTAGGGGAATGGGTCTGGGTGGGTTGCTCTTCGAAGGGTCGGTATGGACCTGTTGGGCCGAAGGGCCTGTTTCCGCACTGTGGGGAACCTAATCTTATCTAATCTAATGTAATCATAACTCACACAGAAATAAAGTGCTACAAGAAATGAACTGGCAACAGTGTAAAAGAAAACAACTTCAATGATATGGGGAAATCATACCTGTGCTGCACAATGTTTGACAAACCATTATTTATTTTATATATATAATTAATGATTAGATAGCGTCTTAGAGATGTCCAGCACAGAAACTCATTCATACCGACCAGATAGCCTAACCTAATCTGGTCCTATTTGCCAGCACTTGGCCCATATCCCTCGAAACCCTTCTTACTCATGTACCCATCCAGATGCCTTTTAAATGCTGGAATTGTACCAGCTTCCACCACTTCCTCTGGCAGCTCAGTCCATACATGTACCACCCTCTGCGTGAAAATGTTGCCCCTTGGGTCTCTTTTACATCTTTCCTCTCTCACCCTAAACCTATGTCCACTAGATCTGGACACCCCCACCCCAGGGAAACGACCTTGTCTATTTATCCTATCCATGCCCCTCATGATTTTGTAAACGTCATAAGGTCACCCTCTCAGCCTCTGACGCTCCAGGGAAACAGCACCAGGCTATTCAGCCTCTCCCTATAGCTCAAATCCTCCAACCCTGGCAACGTGTGAGTGGCACGGTGGCACAGTGGTTAGCGCCAGAGACCTGGGTTCAATTCTGGAGTTTGCACATTCTCCCCGTGTCTGTGTGGGTTTCCTCCGGTTTCCTCCCACAGTCCAAAAATTTGCAGGTTAGGTAAATTGGCCATGTTAAATTTCCCGTAATGTTAGGTGAAGGGATAAATGTAGGGGAATGGGTCTGGGTGGGTTGTGCTTCGGAGGGTCGGTGTGGACTTGTTGGGCCGAAGGGCCTGTTTCCACACTGTAAGTAATCTAAAATCTAAACATCCTTGTAAATCTTTACTGAACCCTTTCAAGTTTCACAACATCGTTCTGATAGGAGGGAGACCAGAATTGCACACAATATTCCAACAGTGGCCTAACCAATGATCTGTACAGCTGCAACATGACCACGCAACTCCTATACTCAAATGCTCTGACCAAAAAAGGAAAGCATACCAAACACCTTCTTCACTATCCTATCTACCTGTGACTCTACTTTCAAGGAACAATGAAGTATTAGAAGATATTAAGTATTGGAATAGACAAATGAAGTGCAACTCATGCTGTCCTGAGAAATATTATCTAATTTGGAGTGCAATCAAAAGCATTCCACAAAAAAAAGCTCTCAAAGTCCACCACAAATTTTATATCAATAATTCCTTTTCAGAAGTTTTAATCATGTAAACTGAAAGTTCTTCAAAGTTGGTGTTTTACTTTTGTTCAATGTTAAACTGCATCAGTTGTGTTGGTGGAATTTCAAGTTCATTGTTTACCTGAGAGAGACAAGACATCATTTTCAGATTAAGTCAAATCCCCTCCACAGTCTATTCTGAATAACAATTAGCATCTTTTCATAATGAGCAAATCATTGCAATTAGATCATTATTTAAATATCTACTATAGACAATTAGAGGCAATTCAAGCAAACAATATTCCTCAGTACATTAACAAAAATCAAATCAAAAGAGCTATTCCTGCTTAGCATTAGTGAGCAGAAGAGAAAACTACATGAATATAACACAGGAATTCATCCCAAAAACTACAACGTAACAGAAGCAACTAAAATTGAAAATTGACATTCTAAAGGACAAAAGGTGGTCCTACTATATTAGACTTGCAATTGTTTTAGTATGTAACTAAAACAGGGCACGTGGATTATCTTGGAGATTTATTTTCTTTGCATTTCAAAGGGTCTTTCATGTACACATCGGGTATTAGAAATTTCTTTGTGCTCAAATTCAACTATGAACCCAATGACACAAACATAAACCACAAACACAAAAACGGAGGAGCAGAAGACCCTGGGAAGTTAGCTCCCTTCATTATTAAGATGCTTGTAGGGACAGCACACAACGAATACAAATACAGAACAACCAGACAGCAACAACAATCATAAATCTGAAAACAAAGAGATCTTGTAGGTGGGAGTTTGAATGGTGTCCAACAGCAACCTTCACCTTTAATAAGCAGCCAGGAGTTGTGCTTGAAATTTTTGATTTGAAATTTTACTCTTCTCCTTTGTGGCAGCCTCCAGCAATCCTTAGAGCACTCCTGTTTGGTTGTTGTTGGCTGAATTGTGGAATGTACTGTGCACATAGTGTGCACAGTACATTCCTGAAGAAGGGCTTATGCCCGAAACATCGATTCGCCTGCTCCTTGGATGTTGCCTGACCTGCTGCGCTTTTCCAGCAACACAGTTTTCAGCTGTGCACATAGTGTGGTCAGCCAAAATCCAGTGTTGAAAATCTGCCTAAAGTAGGCTTTGTTCCCAAATTGTACCAATCCCAATTACACATCAGCACTTGTTGGTCACTGCAGGATTGTACTTGCCCATCTTGCATCTCACTCCTCCCTTCATGTACTGCATAAAATCAAGTTACAGTTCTCTGAATGTTGGAAGAATCTTCAGTCTCTGTACCATGGTTCCCTGTTATACCCCACCAGCAGACACAATGCAGCAAGAAATCCCAGGCCCATTAGTGGTGGTGAGGACATGGAAGTAAAAAAATTAATATGTCACTGGGTAGGTGGCCAGTCTCCTTGTGTCTTTACCGGGGCAGGTTGCAAGTCTTGTAAGTCAACTCTGTGACAGAGGTGGAAAGGATGCAAAACCAATACTCTGGATCCTACCATCTCATGAAGACAAATAAACCATTGCTTTAACTAAGGAAATTTCAATGCAGGAAATAACTATGTTGTCATTAACAATTATTATGGGAAATAGAGAGTCTAAAAGTTTTAACTGATCATTAATGGAGCTCACTATTAGGTGACTAAATAAACAAGCCAGCTCTTTTCTCATTCACCACTTAAAACAAACTAAATTGAATGAGTTAGTCGCGTAATAAGCTCGCTAAAACATACAGTCTGAGTCATAGAGATGAACAGCATGGAAACAGACCCTTCACTCCAACTCACCCATGCCGACCAGATAACCTGACCTAATCTAGTCCCACTTGCCAGCACTTTGTCCATATCCTTCTAAACCCTTCCTATTCATATCCCCATCCAGATGCCTTTTAAATATTGTAATTGTACCAGCCTCCACCACTTCCTCTCAATGTCCCTTCTTCTCAATGACTAGTACATATTAGTATTGATCAGAATCTGTATTATTGCTTTAAGATCATACCTAACTATTGACAAAAAAAACTAAAGTCATCAGCTTATAGCAGGGGGATTACAGGTGAACGAGGTTGATGGTTGTTATTCCCGGTTGGTGAATTCTCAAAATGAATTGGGTCCTTGCAATATCACCATTCACTGTAATTCCAAAATGCAAACAGTTCTTGCTTGCAGTTTAAGGTAAAAACAATTTTACCTTTCAGTATCTTGGAATACAACAAAACCAGTTTTTCCTTTTATAATGTTTCTTTATGATTTTGAAAAAAATTGAAAATACAAAAGCACAGAATAAAACTCTTAGCTACTTTACAGACATCAAGAGTTTGGAACCAGGATGCCAGAGAAAACTAATGAAACAGAAATGAAAGGTGCCAGTAGAGCAACAAACATCTTCTAACTGTCCACTTTGAACTTTTTTTTCACTAAAAATGAATATATACCTCTCTAAATTATAACTTGTTACCAATTACATTAACATCTGGATGGTTTCAAACTGGGAGAAAATTGAGCAAACTTTCTGATTCTTTTACAAGTAACAATATTGGATGTGTCCATACGTGGTCATCAGACTCAGGTTTTGTGCCACCATAATCAGGTAGCCTGCTGAAGGGTTTTACATAAATAACTGCAGCTGAGTGGAAACACCAGAGGGCTTGTATCATCCCTAGACTGTAAGTTAAATTAAGGGAGTCATTTCATTACTTTGAAAAAGATTGAAAGTGAAGAACAGAAAGAAGTGTGTATCACTCACCCTAGAATGCATGTACTGCTGAAGTAACAACCTGAACTCTGAATTCTGCTGAGCAAGGCCATACCTATCAGCATGTAGGTTTGCTCTTTTGACCAAGACACTGCTGCAAAAGAGATGTTAAATTCTATTAATTAAATAATTATAGTAGCATACTTTTAAATAAATGCATCAAACCAATCTTGAACGAAAATCGTTAAGAATTACCAGCACTTTATCCATCAAACTTGATACAGAGCAACACTGGGAGAGAGATGGCCAAACATTTGGTCAAAGATATAGGAATGCCTTAGAAGAGGGAAGAGAGGCAGAAAGCTTTAGGGAAGGAACTCCATAACTTAGAGTCTCAACAGCTGAACTTGTGGCTGCTAATCGTGGATCAATTAATGCTCGTGAGGCCTGAACTGCAAAGACATGGATATTTTCAAGGGTTAGCGAAGATTACACATATTGAGAGTGGCAAGGGATTGGAGGGAGTTGAAAACAAGAGTGCCAATTTTAAAACCAAAACACTGCTTCAATCCAAAACAGATCAGTCAACCAGGATACATGAGCACCAACAAGCCACCAAAAGACATGACCAACTCTCACTGATTTCCATTCACACAGAGAAAGAGGGCCACCAGTTCAATTGGGACAACACATCCATCCTGAGATAAGCTAAACAAAGACATGCATGGGAATTTCTGGAGGCCTGGCATTCAAAACGGAACTCCATTAACAAACACATTGGTTTGGACCCCATTCACCAATCTCTCAAACAGAACCAGAAGTGATATCACCCACCACAGACCGACACATAACTAGCAAGCGAGACAGAACACCAGAACACCAGCTCAGCGAGCAACCTTACAACCTGATAAAAGTCAGTCATGTGGAAACTAACCCTCACACACATGTTTTCCCACATTTTGGCCAAGTGGCAATTTCAGGGAGTTTCACCAAGATTTTCCTTCCGTGAGGTGTGGCATACTTTCTTGGGCAGTCCTCCACTGCTCACCTTTTTAACTATGAATTAGTCTCCATAATGCCACTCTCACGCAATTCTGCAGTCAGCAGAGGAGAAATACTTTTGGCTTTCACATTGTAGATGCCATCATAAGTCCCAGCTGAGCACCATTTCAAACAATGCAAACCAAGACCTGCCCTGAGTGTGTTGCTGTACAATTCCAAACAACATGACTGAGAGAGGGAAGCTGATACCTTGCTTCACTGACAAGAGTCCTGGAGGTCCGGGTGGACAAGGTAACACCATCCCTTTACCCCAGGACCAACTTAGGAGACCACAGGACTAGAGGCTGCCAGCTAGGTCTAAAGAAACCACCCAGAACAGTGCAAAGGATCGTCAAGTACTTTATTTACTATGCAAGGCTTTGGACATCATTAAGATAGGTTAAGATACCACATTTGACAAGTTGTTTCTTAATATAAGAAAATAAAATGTTTAAATTGAGCATCATTGGTAACATTCATTCACACTTGCAAACTTTCCAAGAACAATGCCACAAGAAGGTTAATAATCCTCTGTGCTCCACAGGGTTAGGACTGGTCACATCTGCTTGCTATTCCACACCCATTTTAACTCTGTTATTGCACCCACTTCGGACCAAGCTTAATGGTCTACCACTCACTGTTGCAAGCAGTATCTTTCTTTAATGGCTCTCACACCTTCACTCCCCCAGAAACTATTAAAGCTTCTTGATCTCTGTGCTTCCAATGCTCTTACTGTCTTGTGATACAGCTTTTCCAGCCATTTTCATTTCATTCAATCCCTCCCTTCGTCATATTGCAGGGCAAAACAGCTCACAATAACACTACAAGTGCTAAGACAGGTGGCCAGATGGGTAACATTTGCCTCCTCAAGGAGAAAATCCTTGATTGGTGAGAGAAGACTATGACTACTCATTTGGGGATTTTAAGACCTCCATATGAATTGGAGGAAGGCCAATTTTGATGGCATTAGGCAAGAACTTTCAAAAGCTGATTAGGGGCAGATGTTAGCAGGTAAACGGACGGCTGGAAAATGGGAAGCCTTCAAAAATGAGACCATGAGTGTCCAGAGACAGTACGGGGACATGAGATGGCTTTGGCAAATAGAATTAAGGAGAATCCAAACGGGTTTTACAAATGTATTAAGGACAAAAGGGTAACTAGGGAGAGAATAGGGCCCCTCAAAGATCAGCAAGACAGCCTTTGTGCGGAGCCACAGAAAATGGGGGAGATACTAAATGAATATTTTGCATCAGTATTTACTGTGGAAAAGGATATGGAAGATATAGACTGTGGGGAAATAGACGGTGACATCTTGCAAAATGTCCAGATTACAGAGGAGGAAGTGCTGGATGTCTTGAAATGGTTAAAGGTGGATGAATCCCCAGGACCTGATCAGGTGTACCCGAGAACTCTGTGGGACACTAGAGAAGTGATTGCTGGGCCTCTTGCTGAGATATTTGAATTATCGATAGTCACAGGTGAGGTGTCGGAAGTTTGGAGGTTGGCAAACGTGGTGCCACTGTTTAAGAAGGGCGGTAAAGACAAGCCAGGGAACTATAGACCGGTGAGCCTGACCTCGGTGGTAGGCAAGTTGTTGGAGGGAATCCTGAGGGACAGGAAGCACATGTATTTGGAAAGACAAGGACTGATTCGGGATAGTCAACGTGGCTTTGTGCGTGGGAAATCATGTCTCACAAACTTGATTTGAGTTTTTTGAAGAAGTCACAAAGAAGATTGATGAGGGCAGAGCAGTAGATGAGATCTATATGGACTTCAGTAAGGCGTTCGACAAGGTTCCCCATGGGAGACTGATTAGCAAGCTTAGATCTGATGGAATACAGAGAGAACTAGCCATTTGGTTACAGAACTGGCTCAAAGGTAGAAGACCTTTGGTGGTGGTGGAGGGTTGTTTTTCAGACTGGAGACCTGTGACCAGTGGAGTGCCACAAGAATCAGTGCTGAGCCCTCTACTTTTGGTCATTTATATAAATGATTTGGATGCGAGCATAAGAGGTACAGTTAGTATGTTTGCAGATGACACCAAAATTGGAGGTGGAGTGGACAGCGAAGAGGATTACTCAGGTTACAACAGGATCTGGACCAGATGGGCCAATGGGCTGAGAAGTGGCAAATGGAGTTTAATTCAGATAAATGCGAGGTGCTGCATTTTGGGAAAGCAAATCTTAGCAGGACTTATACACTTAATGGTAAGGTCCTAGGGAGTGTTGCTGAACAAAGAGACCTTGGAGTGCAGGTTCATAATTCCCTGAAAGTGGAGTCGCAGATAGATAAGATAGTGAAGAAGGCATTTGGTATGCTTTCCTTTATTGGTCAGAGTATTGAGAACAGGAGTTGGGAGGGCATGTTGCAGCTGTACAGGACATTGGTTAGACCACTTTTGGAATATTGCATGCAATTCTGGTCTCCTTCCTATCAGAAAGATGTTGTGAAACTTGAAAGGGTTCAGAAAAGATTTACAAGGATGTTGCCTCGGTTGGAGGATCTGAGCTACAGGGAGAGGCTGAACAGGCTGGGGCTGTTTTCCCTGGTGCGTCGGAGGCTGAGGGGTGACCTTATAGAGGTTTACAAAATGATGAGGGGCAAAATTATGGATTGGATAAATAGACGAAGTGTTTTCCCTGGGGTCAGGGAGTCCAGAATGAGTGAGCATAGGTTTAGGGTGAGAGGGGGAAGGTATAAAAGAGACCTAAGGGGCAAAGACATATCTTTTCCCTAGAGTGGGGGAGACCAGAACTAGAGGGCATAGGGTGGTGCGTGTGTGGAATGGTTGCCAGAGAAAGTGGTAGAGGCTAGTACAATTGCAATATTTAAAAGGCATTTGGATGGGTATATGAATAGGAAGGGTTTGGAGGGATATGGGCCGGTTGCTGGCAGGTAGGACTAGATTGGGTTGGGATAATTGGTTGGCATGAACGAGTTGGACCGAAGGGCCTGTTTCCATGCTGTACATCTTTGTGACTCTATATTCTGGCAACCAAATAAGGTTCATTACATTGTGTATTCCTGGCCCCCCCATTACCATGCTGTGAACCAATTTAGAACCGACTTAGGCTTCCACCGCTAATACCCAACTCACTTCTTATCTTCTGCATGTACCAGTGGCACCACACAACCTCTCTAGGCATCAGATTCCCCTCTTTTTCTGAAGAAGAAGCTACAGATTGTAAAGACTGTGGCATTTCATTTTTCTTTAATTTTGATTGAGAACTCAAGAGGGGAAACAGCTATTTAAACCACAGACTGTGGAAGGAAATGCTGCACTTTTTAGAAGACAAGTTACCAGAGCTCATTGAGTTGCGGTTACATTGTTGCTTTGTAGGGAGGAGGAGTGATAAGATGTCAGAGCACCAGTTTGTGAACAGTGTAGATTCACTGATTGCTCTGTGCAAATATGACCAGTTTTAGAAACTGGAAGTATCAGCCTAACGACAGTTCTCTGCGCGGTTCCCTCGAGGTGAACAGATTGAGTGTTCACCATAGAGGAAGAGAAGTCTCTGGACTACTGAAGGTCCAGGTATTGTGTCTCTATCACTACAGCATAAGTAACTAAAGCTTGAACAGAGCCAGCTTTCGCTTCGCTACAAGCTCCTGCTTCTAATTAGAAACTCAAAGACTTTACAATTAGTGTACCAATCACCCTGTGCCACCAATGAAGAAGTGAAAGAATCCAGAAAGGAGATTGGAGACAGAAGGTCTTTGGAAGCAAAAGGAACATCTCATCAGATCCTGTGGACTGGTACTACTGAACACTATGGGTCCAGGGTTTTGTTTCTCCGCACATAACACCAATGTTTATTTGTTTGTGTTTATCTGTGTGTCGCGGGTTTAAATTGGGAGTTTCAATAAATCAAATTATATGTTGATATATCAGATTGTTGTTTATCTTTGGCTAGGAGTTACTTATTTGCTATGACGTGGAGGTGCCAGTGTTGGATTAGGGTGGACAAAGTCAGAAGTCACACACACCAGGTCACAGTCAAACAAGTTTATTTGAAATCACAAGCTTTGAGTACTGCTCCTTTGTCAGGTGAAGTGGAGGGAAGTAAACAGGCATAGAATTTATAGGTGCAGAGATCACTGCAAGATACTTCTGTGAAATTAAGAGTGCCAAAAGGTAGTGTAAATGGTGTGAGTGGAGTGTCGACAGTCTGAATAACAAGTCTCTGCAGATGATCAAAGGTGTCAAACAGAACATATAGAACATAGAACATTACAGCGCAGTACAGGCCCTTCGGCACTCGATGTTGCGCCGACCTGTCATACCAATCTGAAGCCCATCTAAACTACAGTATTCCATGTATGTCCATATGCTTGTCCAATGACGACTGAAATGTACTTAAGGTTGGCGAATCTACTACCGCTGCAGGCAAAGCATTCCATACCCTTACGACTCTCTGAGTAAAGAAACTACCTCTGACATCTGTCCTATATCCATCACCTCACAATTTAAAGCTATGCCCCCTCATGCTCGCCGTCACCATTCTTGGAAAAAGGCTCTCCCTGTCCATCCTATCTAACCCTCTGATTATCTTATATATCTCTATTAAGTCACTTCTCAACCTTCTTCTCTCTAACGAAAACAGCCTCAAGTCCCTCAGCCTTTCCCCGTAAGACCTTCCCTCCATACCAGGCAACATCCTAGTAAATCTCCTCTGCACCCTTTCCAAAGCTTCCACATCCTTCTTATAATTCGGTGACCAGAACTACACATAATACTCCAAGTGCGGCCGCACTAGAGTTTTGTACAGCTGCAGCATAACCTCATGGTTCCGGAACTCGATCCCTCTATTAATAAAAGCTAAAACACTGTATGCCTTCTTAACAACCCTGTCAACCTGGGTGGCAACTTTCAAGGATCTGTGAACCTGGACACCGAGATCTCTCTGCTGATCTACACTACCAAGAATCTTACCATTAGCCCGGTACTTTGCATTCCGGTTACTCCGACCAAAGTGAATCACCTCACACTTGTCCACATTAATCTCCATTTGCCACCTCTCAGCCCAACTCTGCAGCTTATCTATGTCTCTCTGTAACCTATAACATCCTTCGTCACTATCCACAACTCCACCAACCTTAGTGTCGCCTGCAAATTTACTAACCCACCTTCCTACGCCCTCATCCAGGTCCACAGCAGTGGATCCAACACCGACCCTTGCAGTACACCACTGGTAACTAGACTCCAGGATGAACATTTCCCATCAACCACTGCCCTCTGTCTTCTTTCTGCAAGCCAATTACTGATCCAAACTGCTATCTCTCCCACAATCCCATTCCTCCGCATTTCGTGCAATAGCCTACTGTTGGTAACCTTATCGAACATCTTGCTGAAATCCATATACACCACATCAACCGGTTTACTCTCATCTACCTGTTTGGTCACCTTCTCAAAGAACTCAATAAGGTTTGTGAGGCATGACCTACCCTTCATAAAACCGTGCTGACTATCCCTAATCAAATTATTCTTTTCTAGATGATTATAAATCCTATCTCTTATAATCTTTTCCAACACTTTACCAACAACTGAAGTAAGGCTCACTGGTCTATAATTACCAGGATTGTCTCTACTCCCCTTCTTGAACAGGGGAACCACATTTGCTATCCTCCAGTCTTCTGGCACTATTCCTGTAGACAATGACAATTTAAAGATCACTGCCAAAGGCTCGGAAATCTCCTCCCTGTCTTCCAAGAGGATCCTAGGATAAATCCCATCCAGCCCAGAGGACTTTTCTATTTTCACACTCTGCAGAATTTCTAATACCTCTTCCTTGTGAACCTCAATCACACCTAGTCTAATAGCCTGTATCTCAGTAATCTCGACAACATTGTCGTTTTCTAGAGTGAATACTGTTGAAAAATATTCATTAAGTGCTTCCCCTATCTCCTCTGACTCCCACTATTATCCTTGATTGGCCCTAATCTTACTCGTCATCCTCTTATTCCTTAAATACCTATAGAAAGCCTTAGGGTTTACCCTGATCCTATCCGCTAACAACTTCTCATGTCTCCTCCTGGCTCTTCTGAGTTCTCTTTTTAGGTCTTTCCTGGCTACCTGGTAACCCTCAAGCGCCCTAACTGAGCCTTCACATCTCATCCTAACATAAGCCGCCTTCTTCCTCTTGACCAGAGATTCCACTTCCTTCGTAAACCACGGCTCCCGCGCTCTACAGCTTCCTCCCTGCCTGACAGATAAATACTTATCTAGGACACACGGTAGCTTTTCCTTGAATAAGCTCCACATTTCTAATGTGCCTATCCCCTGCAGTTTCCTTCCCCATCCTATGCTTCCTAAATCTTGCCTAATGGCATCGTAATTGCCTTTCCCCCAGCTGTAACTCTTGCCCAGTGGTATACACCTATCCCTTTCTATCACCAAAGTAAACATAACAGAATTGTGATCACTATCACCAAAGTGCTAAGCATGAGTAAAATGTCACCAGTTGAACAGCAAATGAAAGAATGACCTATGATCTGATTAATTAAGGCAGAGACATAATTACAAAAACAATCAAAAATAAGATAGTGCTAGAGACAAACCAAATGGCTGGAATAACATGATAGATGTAACAGTCACAAGATGAGGGCCTAACCAAACTAACAAGTAATCCACAACTGTACAAACTGATTAAGATAGATCATAAGTTATCAAGGTGATGGTGTCAAAACAGAACAGTAGGGAAGATTTTACAAACATGAACAGTATGGTGAGGTTACATGTAGCACAACATGAACCCAAAATCATGGTTGAGGCCATTTTTATGGGCACAGAACTTGGCTATCAGTTTCTGCTTGTTGATTCAGCGTCATTATGTATCTCAAAGGCTGCCTTGGAGGATGCTTACCTTCCAGAGGTCGAATGTCCTTGACCACTGAAGTATTCCCTGACTGGGAGTGAACATTCCTGCCTGGCGATTGTTGTACAGAGTCCATTCATTAATTTGCAATGATCAATGACATGGTCAGGATAGCTTATGGCCAGATTTCTAATCTACTTTCTTGGTCAATGCATGAGGTGTACAAGAAGATTTTTGTAATGGTAGAGGAGTGTAATTTTAAATGAGTGCCTAATTAATGCAATTATCCTTTTGGCAATTAGCCACAAGTGGATCCCACTGCCACAGGTAAACAACTTACTTCATCACCTCTGGGTATGCTGGCAGTCATTCTTTCTATGTGCATTGTACAGATGAGATTCAGTAGAAGATGGAATGCTGTCCAGTGTTTTTTTTATTTCCTTGTGGAATATGGATGTCTTTGGCTGGGCCAGCATTCATTGCCTGATCCTAATTGCCCTTGAGAAGGTGATGGTGAGCTTTGTTCTTGAACTGCTGCAGTCTATCTACTGTAGGTTGACCCCCAAAGACACTTAGTAGGGAATTCCAAGATTTTAAATCAGCATTCAAGAGAATGAGTACTGCTTATTATTCCAGTTTCAACCCCCAACATTCATGTTAAATTGTTCATTTTAGCCACGGTCAACCACCATCTGACTTAAGGCTCCCCACATATCCATCGAACTAACCATTAGCATCCCCAGACCCAAGCCTACTGCATAAGTATTCCTGACAATTTTATTTAAAGTCAATCCCAATTGAAGCCAAGCTGGAAATGACATCCAAAGAACAACCCTCTGTAGTACCTATGTCATACTGGCTCCAACATTTACACAGAGAGTTGACCTCCTCCATTGTTCCCTTTGCAACATAGTGGCTCTACATAGATTCCAAGCCTCACACAGCAGTGCCCCCCGATAACCTGCCCAAATCCCAGGACTGAATGTAGCCCACTCCATGGATTAACTTGGGAAGGCAGCTCTGAGTGAGACATACCTGACTGATCTCAGTGCAGCTCACGGATCCTTATTGATAATCCACAGACTGGTTAGATTTCACAGGCAGGACTAACTGTGGTCCAATTTCCAGAATAAACTCCTTGGAACCTGACCACACCAAGTTCACAACTGACTGTGGTCAACTCGCTGGACTGAGCTCAGACGATATCCTTGACTGACTGTGGTGGCATCCCAGACTGACTATAGTTCAGCTTGATTGGACTAAGACATTCTACTCATAATCATTCAGACATGGCTACATGCTTGAAGGACCAGCAGTGTTTATGCCAAGCAAGTTGCTAGCACATACATTAGGTGTCACAATGGCATAGTGCAGTGTCATGCGCCAACATATCCATCCTCCTGACCATTCAATGCTAACAACCATGACAAGCCATCTGGCTCTATATCTGCACAGAACAGGTAACACAAAACTAGAGACTTTAAATTCTGAATGAAAGCAAATACATAAAAAAGCAAAGGAAGGCTGAGAAGCTGTGAGTCTCCAAGTAAGTACAATGTAAATCAGTACTAAGAAAGCAAACCAGCAGTCCTGAGAGGCACTCTATTCCAATGTACAACATGGGCATATGCTTAGGGTGTAGGTTTGCTCACTGAGCTGTAGGTTTAACATCCAGACGTTTCAATACCTGGCTAGGTAACATCATCAGTGGCGACCTCCAAGTGAAGCGAAGCTGTTGTCTCTTGCTTTCTATTTATATGTTTGTCCTGGATGGGGTTCCTGGGGTTTGTGGTGATGTCATTTCCTGTTCGTTTTCTGAGGGGTTGATATATGGTATCTAGATCTATGTGTTTGTTTATGGCGTTGTGGTTGGAGTGCCAGGCCTCTAGGAATTCTCTGGCATGTCTTTGCTTAGCCTGTCCCAGGATAAATGTGTTGTCCCAGTCGAAATGGTGGTGTGGACTTGTTGGGCCGAAGGGCCTGTTTCCACACTGTAATGTAATCTAAATCAATCTAAATGTAATCTAAATCTAGGCGGCCTGTCTCCCCAATGTAGAGAAGACCACATCGGGTGCAGCGGATACAGTAAATGATGTGTGTGGAGGTGCAGGTGAATTTGCGATGGATATGGAAGAATCCATTGGGGCCTTGAAGGGAGGTGAGGGGGGAGGTGTGGGCACAAGTTTTGTAATTCTTGCGGTTGCAGGGGAAGGTGCTGGGAGTTGAGTTTGGGTTATTGGGGGGTGTGGACCTGACGAGGGAGTCGTGGAGGGAGTGGTCTCTCCAGAACGCTGATAAGGGTGGGGAGGGAAATATATCCCTGGTGGTGGGAACTGTTTGGAGGTGGCGGAAATGACAAGAGGATGATACGATGTATCCGGAGGTTGGTGGGGTGGAAGGTCCTGGTGGCGATTGGAGGGGTGGGGTTCAAGGGCGGAGGAGCGGGAAGTGGAGGAGATGCGGTGGAGAGGATCGTCGACCACGTCGGAGGGGAAATTGTGGTATTTGAAGAAGGAAGCCATCTGGGTTGTACAGTATTGGAATTGGTCCTCCTGGGAGCAGATGCGGCGGAGACGAAGGAATTGGGAATATGGGATGGCGTTTTTACAGGGGACAGGGTGGGAGGAGGTGTAATCTAGGTAGCTGTGGGAGTCGGTCGGTTTGTAGTAAATGTCTGTGTTGAGTCGGTCGCCCGAGATAGAAATGGAGAGGTCTAGGAAGGGGAAGGAGGAGTCTGAGATGATCCAGGTAAATTTGAGGTTGGGGTGGAGGGTGTTAGTAAAGTGGATGAACTGTTCAACCTCGCTGTGGTTCTGTTCGCCGAGCTGGAAGTTTTTGTTGCAAACGTTTCGACCCCTGTCTAGGTGACATCCTCAGTGCTTGGGAGCCTCCTGTGAAGCGCTTCTGTGGTGTTTCCTCCGGCATTTATAGTGGCCTGTCCCTGCCGCTTCCGGTTGTCAGTTTCAGCTGTCCGCTGTAGTGGCCGGTATATTGGGTCCAGGTCTATGTGTTTGTTGATGGAGTTTGTGGATGAGTGCCGTGCTTCTAGGAATTCCCTGGCTGTTCTTTGTTTCGCTTGCCCTATAATGGTAGTGTTGTCCCAGTCAAATTCATGTTGCTTGTCGTCTGCATGTGTGGCTACTAGGGATAGCTGGTCGTGTAGTTTCGTGGCTAGTTGATGTTCGTGGATGTTCAACCTCCTCGTGGGAGCACGAGGTAGCGCCAATACAATCACCGATGTAGCGAAGGAAAAGGTGGGGGGGTGGTGCCAGTGTAGCTGCGGAAGATGGACTGTTCCACATATCCGACGAAGAGTCAGGCATAGCTGGGGCCCATGCGGGTGCCCATGGCTACTTCTTTGGTTTGGTGGAAGTGGGAGGATTCGAAGGAGAAGTTGCTCAGAGTGAGGACCAGTTCAGTCAGTCGAAGGAGGGTGTCAGTGGAAGGGTACTGGTTGGGTTGGCGGGAGAGGAAGAAGCGGAGGGCTTGGAGGCCTTCGTGATGGGGGATGGTAGTGTATAGGGACTGGATGTCCATCGTGAAGATAAGGCATTCGGGGCCGGGGAAGCGAAAATCATGGAGGAGGTAGAGGGCATGGGTGGTGTCCCGAACGTAGGTGGGGAGTTCTTGGACTAAGGGGGACAGGACAGTGTTGTGGTATGCAGAGATGCGTTCAGTGGGGCAGGAGCAGGCTGAGACAATGGGTCGGCCGGGGCAGTCAGGTTTGTGGATTTTGGGCAGGAAGTAGAAACGAACGGTGCGGGATTGTGGGACATTGAGGGTGGAGGCGGTGGATGGGAGATCTCTGAGGTGATGAGGTTATGGATGGTCTGAGAGATGATGGTTTGGTGGTGGAAGGTGGGGTCATGGTCAAGGGGGCAGGAGGAGGAGGTGTCCGCGAGTTGGCGTCTAGCTTCAGCGGTTTAAAGATTGGTACACCAAACTACCACTGCGCGTCCCTTGTCTGCCGGTTTGATGGTGAAGTTGGGGTTGGAGCGGAGGGAGTGGAGGGCTGCGCGTTGTGAGAGTGAGAGGTTGGAGTGGGTGAGAGGGGTGGACAGGTCAAGGCGGTCAATGTCACGGCGGCAGTTGGATATGAAGAGATCGAGGGCGGGTAAGAGGCCAGCACGGGGTGTCCAGGTAGATGGGTGTGTTGGAGGCAGGAGAAGGGGTCATCAGAGGGTGGACGAGAGTCCTGGTTGAAGAAGTAGGCGTGGAGGCGAAAGCGGTGGAAGAAATACTCGATGTCTAGCCGCGTGTCGAACTCATTGATCCGGGAGCGTAGGGGGATGAAGGTAAGGCCTCTGCTGAGGACTGATCATTCATTCTCAGAGAGGGGGAGGTCTGGAGGGATGGCGAAAATACGGCAGGGCTGGGAGCTAGGACCTGG
>NC_057712.1:3582404-3594507 GCF_004010195.1 Chiloscyllium plagiosum | reverse complement strand
TATTGAACTTGATGTTGAGTCTCAGGCTACACGGTCTGCATGTGGAAAATGACATGCTTTTCTCCAGTTTGCACAAAGACCTGTTGGTAGGCCTATGACAGAAATGTTGACATGGGGAACGTGCAGGCAACTGGAAACTCTGGGTTAATTTGTGGACAGATTCTGCAGCTAATCTGCTGCTGCCACCCCCACCCCAAAAAAGACAGATAAGTATTACTTGTTCCCAAATGCAATCAGTTCTTAAGAGTCATCAGATTCAAGATGTTAACACTGCTTTCTTCCAGCTGATACTGCCAGGCATGAGTTTTGTCAGCGATTTGTTTTTATAGTCTATTTTGAAGTTTTGCTGCCATTGAGATTTGATTTGAAAAATTAACTTCAAATGTGATTTAAACTTCTCTCTTTTTTTTAAATTAAATACGGCAGTATGGCATGTTAATTCAACAGGCAATTAATTGCCTAACTTGATTTCTGTTGGTGTATTTCCTTAATTATTTTTAAGGTAGAGGTAGACTCTTGATTGCCAAGGGGATGAAAGGTTATTGAAGATCTGCAGGAATATAAAGTTTTTTTTTAAAAAAGATTTGATTCCCTACAGTGTGGAAAAGGCCCTTCGGCCCAACAAGTCCACACCGACCCTCTGAAGAGTAACCCACCCAGACCCATTTTTCTCTCTGACTAATGCACCTAACACTATGGACAATTTAACATGGCCAATTCACCTGACCTGCACATCTTTGGATTGTGGGAGGAAACTGGATCGCCTGGAGGAAACCCACGCAGACACGGGGAGACTGTGTGCAAACTCCACACAGACAGTCGCCCAAGGCTGCAATCTAACCTGGCTCCCTGGCGCTGAGGCAGCAGTGCTAGCCACCGTGCCACCCTAGTTGAAGTTTAAAATTGGATCAGCCTTTATCTTATTGAATGTTGAAGCAGGTTCAAGTGGAATATTCTCATTCCTTGTTCATATGTTCAATATTACTGTGGGAAGAAACTGGAGCATCGAGAGGAAACCCACACAGACACGGGGCGAACATGCAAACTCCACACAGTTGCCCAAGGGTGGAATTAAACTGGATCCTTGGTGCTGAGAAGCAGCAATGCTGACCACCACTGAGCCACCCAAAGTAAACACTTAGCGGTGTAATATGTTTCCCTGAGAACAAGGGTTTTGAATGTTGCAGAAAGTGTCAATGATATTGTGGGCTTAATGTTGTTCCTGAAATTCAGACAGAAGTTGTCTTTGTTGAAGTCCAGAGCCTTATGATCTGCCACCAACCATAGTTTGAGTCTTTACTCCCTAACTTTTTTTTAGATATAAAAGTACACGGAAGCATAGCACTTGTTAAGACATTCAGTTTGCGATATGCTGATTTTAATCTGTTGTGCTTCACAATTTCTCAGCTGCCTTTCTAACAAATGCTAGTGAGCCTGACCTGCTGCGCTTTTCCAGCAACACATTTCCATAACAAATGCTAGTCTCAATTTTCCTCTCCATTTTCTTCCCCTATGGCTATTCCCATAAATCAGGCTCCTATTCAAAGAGAAATTTGCTTATCACAAGTTTTCATGAAAATTGTATGGAATGCTGTTAATTGATGAATAAAAGTACAGTCCACAGACACATGCATTGTATAATGAAAGGCAAATGATTTTGAAAATTTAAGTTTGTAAAAGTGTGCTTTTTTTTAGTATTTATCATTTTTATTTATTTATGGGGCGAGGGCATGGCTGGCTGATATTTATTGCTGCTGTCCCCAATGCTGGGCAGCACAGTGGTTCGCAGAGACCCGGGTTCAATTCCGCCTCAGGCGACTGACTGTGGAGTTTGCACATTCTCCCCGTGTCTGCGTGGGTTTCCTCCCACAGTCCAAAAATGTGCAGGTTCAGTGAATTGGCCATGCTAAATTGCCCGTAGTGTTAGGTGCAAGTGTAAATGTAGGGGAATGGGTCTGGGTGGGTGTGCTTCGACAGGTCGGTGTGGACTTGTTGGGCCGAAGGGCCTGTTTCCACACTAAGTAATCTAATCCCTAGTGTTCATGAGAATGTGTGGTTGTGAGCCATTGTCTTAAGCCACCACAGTCCATGTGCTGTAGGTAGACCCTCGTGCTGTTAGGGAGAGAATTTCAGGATTTTGATGATGAAAGAACTGCAATATGTTTCCAAATCAGGATGGTGAATGGCTTAGACAGGAACTTGCAAGTGGTGGTGTTTCCATTTATCTGCTGCCCTTGCCCTTCTAGATGGAACTGGTTGTGAGTATAGAAGATGCTGTGTGCTAAGTCAAAATCCCAGAATTCCTTCTCTAACAACAGAGGCTTGTATCAGCAGTACATCTTCATCTTTGAGGTTCTGCAGTGCAACTCCGTTGTGATGAAGGGAGTGGATGTGGTGCCAGTCGTGTGGACTGCTTTGTCCTGGATGCTGTCAAGCTTCCTGAGTATTGTTGATGCTGTACTGACCTAGGCAAGTGGGGTGTTTCCATCACACTACTGTCTTGTGGGTGGTGGACTGGGGAGCTAGGAAGGGAGCTACTCACTGCAGTATTCCTAGCCTCTGACTTGCTTTTGTAGCTGCTGTGTTTATGAAGCCTTAATTTTAAAGGGTTGTTATTTAACTTGAAATTTCACTTGAATAGGACATCAAGGAAACTATGCTTATAATTTGTTCAAATGATTTAACCCTGACCTTGCATTGCAATTGCACCATTTCTCCATTGTATTAACACCACCATTCTGAAGCAGTTTTATTGCTTTGCGATGTATAGTAAATAGTCAGAGCCTGAGGAGAGTTTGCAGCTTGTACCATAGGGTGTATTTCTTTAAGTGTGAACTTCAAGTTTCAAATCCATTAGCTTTTTATTCACACTTTTTTTTTATTAAGCATTGTACATTATGTTGATACATAACGACCTGTGAAACTGGACACCAATCTTGCAATTGTTCAACATCCATGAGAACATAGGACACTTGCAGGACAGAATGTCACATTGCTTAGTGTTAAGAATTTATTAGCCAACTTCTGTTCCTTGAATACCTTTTTTTTGAAGTCTAAGAAATAATAGCAGTGGTGCTGTTAAGTTTTTTTTTCTCCCAAGTTTCCTTACACACTTTAGGCAGCCGCAACACACCAATTTGTGTGAACAACCAAAATTTATTAAGCACTGTACAATACAAGCTTTGGAGAAACCGTGAACACTCTGTCATGATTACAAAGTGTGTCCAAGGGAGTGCTCTCTGAACAAAGGGAACGGTCCTTCCTTTACACAAAATCTTTACATCACAGTTAGTAATGCCCCCTAAAGACACACCGTTCTAATCCCAGGACATTTTATTTCTTGCAAGTAGAGCAAATTAACTCCTAATATCATAGTGCACCTATGACTCAGTTTCTCCTTTTGTTGGAGAGACTAGGACCTGTCAGGGAAATGACCCTTTTGGACAGATGAGGAATTTCTTCAGCTAGAAGGTGCTTAATCATTGGAGCTGATTGCTGCAGAGGGGCATGGAGGTCAGGTCATGGAGTGTATGTAAGGCAGAAATTTGATGAGGTCTTAATTAGGGAGGGGATCAAACTGAATGGAGAGAAGGCAGGAGAATTGGTCGAGAAACATGGCAGAGCAGACTCATTGGGCCAGATAGTCTAATACTGGTCTTATGGGCTGCTTTGTACTGGCAGGTGTTGAGCTTCTTGAATGTTGTTGGAACTATACACATCCAGCCAAGTGAACAGTATTCCATCACACTGTTGACATATGTTTTTAGATAGTGGACAGGCTCTGGGAATTTGAACACAACTGCTATATTGGCACAGAATTCTTGACCTCTGACATGCTATTGTTTTATATGGCTGGTCTGTTTGAGTTTCTGGTCTATGGTGACCCCAGAGTGGGGGAATTAAACAATAGTCATATCACTGAATATCAAGTGAAAATCCTTTAAATACATTTTTTTTTGTTGCAGACAGTCATTTTCCTGGTGCCTATGTGATGTGAATGTTAGTTGTCATCTAATGAGTTGCAAATAGAATTCAATGAACATTCTCCACTTCTTCTAACCTTGTGATGTAGGCAAGATCTTTGAGACAATTGTAGGACACAGGCCCAAAGTTAGTGTCCTGCAATGATGTACTGGATTTACTTTTTCTACATAGCTCTGTATAACTCTCAAACTTAGGTCATCTCAATTTGATGTAAATTGAAAGTAGCTGATGCTCAAGCACAATCCTTCCAAGAATCCAGTATACACCTCACCATTCTGAAATTGGTCCCTTTTTTTGTTCCTATGGTTTTCTACCTACTGTATTAATCCTCAGTACCTGTTCATATAACATTAAAAGATTAAATTGTATTATCTCTCTCTGGATATTAATGTAATGTTGAAGGGTTAAACTGTACTATCTTTCTCCAGAAGCTCCACATTCAGGAAGTGGATATGGATGACTCCCATTTAATTTGGGCAACCATTATTACAATTATCCTATTATGAAATTAAACTCTCATTCAGTCCCTTCCATTCAGAAATGCTTTCATAGCTGTCCCCTAGCCAATCAAATTTGTTTGCATGATCATTCCCTGATTACTGAAGCTGATCATACCTGTGGAGTAGCAGAACCATAACTAGTTTGCAGGGCTGCCCTGAAGCTAGGACGTATCACAACTACATTGTCTTGGGGAATCACTGAATCAGGAAATTGTTTGCCTAATGATTTCCCCAGGGTTTGGGCATTTTACATTTACATTGTCTCTGAGGATGACATCATCCTACCATTGTGGTCGTGGGGGTGGGGGTGGGGGAAGGAGGAGGAGTGGCCAGAGTACCTGTGAGCATTAACAACTGACTTGTATAAAGGGAATGTGTTTTCTTTATTTGGGGCCTCTTTTGACTCTACTTTGCACACCTGGCTTATACAGGCTTAATAAACTTTTAACTGTTTGCAGAAGTAGATGTGTGCAAATTGCATCTTGTATGTGAAACCTTGGGGAAAAGAACCTGGCACTCATTCTACCCAAATTCCATGAATAGTTATATTGTGCAACAATCTTTAGTGCTTTCCAAATATTCAAGTACTGTGCCCATTATCCTCATCCTTCTTTGCCTTGCATGTTCCACCCTGAAACTAACATTGGATTTATCAAACATTTTCATTAAATTGACTCGTTTGTAGCCCACTCACTGCACATGAAAACATTTAAAAGATACCTGTCCAGAAATGTTAACCTGTTTTAGACTTTCAGCAGAAAAGTAACCATACAGTAATTGCCAATTTGCCCAAATGGAATTGGGAAACTAAAGAAATAAAAGGCTGGTCTTTCCTGGGGTAATGTTTCATTTTTCTACTGACTTTGTAATCAAACAAAATTTTAAGTTTAGGGTTTCATAAATGCTATGTTACTTTGGGCAATCACAGTTCTGTATGTCACTATTGAGAATATGCACTGAAATAGACAATTAAAAATGCCGACTAATGTTCAATACTTTTTTTTTCATGTTCAGACAAAATGTCCCACCTGAAATAGCTACTTGTTTTTCTGCTTTCAATTAGCCATTAAAGTGGTATCTGTGCAAATCTTGAACATTTGAGAACAGTTTGGGACAGAACATCTCTTACTGAAGCTCTGTTTTGTGATTGTTTGCTTTTGTTGCAGTCTCAACCCACTTGCCCTTTTGTTAGGCAACTTCCAAATATTAATGAGATGCTGACAATGAACACTACTTGTGACAGCAAAATGTGTCTTTCTGACTGCTACAAAGACGGGCACTTGAGAATGTGTTTGATCTTGGTTCATTATAGAAAAGGCAATACATCGTAGTGTTGGCAGAAATTTTCTTGCAGGAACCTTCAAAGTTTACTTTTAATATGTGCTTAGATATATCCAGTCTGGTGAATATCGGAGTGTAATTGTACTCTGATCTGCAGTATTATTTTATATACTTTTTTTTTAAAAAGTGACAACAAATATTTGTTACTTTTTTTGCTGGAAGTGCCATTTTGGAATTGAATTCCAAACTAGGTGGTTCAATCGATAGACCACAATAGTTCATATTTTAAAAATACTTTGTAATTTGTGTAGAATTTCCATTGCACTGAACTTGAGTAGCTGTGATACCATTTCATCCTAGTAGATGACATACTGCTTCCATGATGGTATTATACTGAGACACAGCAGATGCAGAAATGTATATCCGTGGCATAATCTGATTCATGTTCCCATAATTCATAACTACAGTTTCGGAGGGGGGGTGAAAAAAGCTGTCTTTCATTAGAAAGTTAACGTCCCTCAGTGATTTACATTCATTTCTGAAGGGCAAATGATTGGTTTTCAAACCTCCAAAACTAGAATGGAGTTTGTTGCCATGTGCTTGCATTTTGCTTTTCGGTTTTTTTTTAAATCATTTTAATGTAATGAGGTGGGTAAGGGTGATCGATTCCCTCTTTTTTTAAAAAAAACCACTTCTCTGCCACAGCAGATGCTTTTATCTCGACTGCATTTTATTTGAAATAAATAGCTGGATCAAAATAACCTTTTGTAGTTTAGCTGTGTTTTCTGGTGAGAGGAATTTTATTTTTCCATGCTGAGAAACTGATAAAGTGGTACAAACCATTCCTACCTGCATTTGTTAGAGTATCATGTCTTTTTCTTCTTTATGGACTGTAGAGTGTAATTGCTGGAGGTATGCAGTCATGTAAACTTTTTTGAATCAGTTTTCCTTTAAGTTCTGTATGTCCCAAGCTGCAGCTACTAGTCTTAGTACTTTGATTTGGAATTTATTTAAATTGTTCCAACTGTTTTTAAAAGTCTTTTATTCAATCCTCCAAGCCCATTAAATGTTTATAAGACTAGTAACAAATTTTAGATGCAAATATGACTGTCGCTTAATGCCAAAGGATTTGTGGGGCTAGAGATGAAGATCAAATTTGGCACAAACACTTGCAGTGTTGACACATCTATAAATAAAACAAACTTTTAAACTGGAAACGTTTCCATTGGTAGGAGAGATTAGGGCCTGAGGGAGCGGCCTTAAAGGGAAGACCCTTTAGAATGGAGCGAAGGAGAAACTTCTTCAGCCAGAGTGGTAAATCTATGGAATTCATTGCCACAGATGGCTGTGGCTGCCAGGTCACTGAGTGTATTTAAAACAGGTTCTTGATTGTCAAGGGTTATGGGGAGAAAGTAGGAGAATGGGTTTGAGAAACTTGTCAGCCATGATTGAATGGTGGAGCAGACTTGATGGGCTGAGTGGCCTAACTTCTGCTCCTCTGTCTTATGGAGACACCAAAAGTTGAATTATACTCTCTATGTGGGCACAATTACAACGTTTTAAAAGATACTTGGCTAAGTACGTGAATAGGAAGGGTTTTGAAGGATATGGGCCAGGAGCATAAGGTGAGACTAGTTTAGTTTGGGATTATGTTCGGTGTGGACTGATTGGACCAAAGGATCTATTTCTGTGCTCTTTGCTTTTTGTTTTACAAACTATCTTCTAATTTTTAAAAAAAAAATTTGTAACTGCAATAGCAGTTAAGAAAGAACTTGTATTGATTATAGCACCTTTTCACAGTTGCATAGATTAGTGTTTTGATTTGCAGTCACAAGGATATGATAACATAGGAAAGGCTAAACCAACTTACACCAAACTCTCCAAGACAGCTAAGTGGTGGTTGGACATCCTGGGTCTGTACTTAAAGTTTTAGAAGAATGAGGTGGAATCATCTCTAAACTTAGAGAATACTGAGAGGTCTGGATAGAATGGACGCAGGGAAGATTTCTCTACGAGTAGAAGAAACTAGGATTGAGGGCACATCCTCAGTGAAGCGATGACCCTATTGAACTGAGATGAGAAATATTTCTTCAGATAGAATGTGGTTAATCTGTGGAATTGATTGCCTACCCAGCCCTCTGTGGCAGAGGTTCATGATTAGCAAGGGGATCAAGGCTTGTGGGCAGAAGACAGGAGAATGTGGTTTTAAAAACATATCAGCCATGATTTGAATGGCAGAGCAGACTTGTGGGCCAAAATGGCCTAATTCTGCTGTTTACCTTGTGGTCTAAACAAAGCAGAAAGAAATTACCTGCTCCTCTCTTTGAAATTATGCCACAGGATCTCTTCTATCTACTTGAGAGGTCGCATCTGAAAGATGGCACCAATTCCTGATAAAGGGGTTTTGCCCGAAACGTCGATTTTTGCCTGTCCTCGGATGCTGCCTGAATTGCTGTGCTCTTCCAGCACCACTGATCCAGAATCTGGTTTCCAGCATCTGCAGTCATTGTTTTTACCAATAGATAGTACTATATTATCTCAGATCTGACTAGAGGATATGCTCATCTCTGGAACTTGAAGAGGTGAGGGTGTCAACTGATCCAGTGCTTATTGAAAGCACACTGATCCAAAGGAAGAGATATTAGGAGTGTTGGCCCCACTAGTGGAGATGAAGTAGAAGAGTTGTAATGAAATTTTACAATGGGGATTACATGGTCAAAGACATGATGATCATGGTGTGAATAGTGATTTGCAGAAGTGGCCATCAGAGTGAAGATTATTTTGGTTGAAAGTAGGGCTTTAAGACTGGCTGAGGGCTATGATTGGTGACCGTTCCAAAGCCTTTTAAATAGGCAAATGTTTCACTTGCCAGCCAGAAATTGAGCCAGTATCTCTAATAATACCAATATCTCTACAACTAATCCTGCTAAGGCTGTGGACAGCCTGAGTGACTCATTTTTGTGAAGAGCTGAGCAAGAGGAGATGGCCCAGTGGTATTACCATTGGGCTGTTAGTCCTGAGACCCATGTAATGTCCTGGGAACCTTTGGTAGACATTGGAATTTAAATCCATCTTTTTTTTTTAAAGAAACATGGGATCATGAAACTATTGCCAACTATCAAAACTATTTGGTTCAGTAATGCCTCTTCTTTTTTTTTAGGGAAGGAAATCTATCATTCTTATCCTAACTGCCATACATATGACTCTAAGCCCACAAGTATTTGACTCTCAATTGCCCTCTGGGCAGCTAGGGATGGGCAATAAATAATGGCCTGGCCAGTAACATCCCCATCCAGTGAACAAATTAAAAGATGAATTGAGTACATCGCTTATTTGCTGGTCACTCAAACACATTTCAATTGCTCTAGTCAGATGCATTTTTGTTGAGGTACACTTTTTTTTTGAACACTTGTTCTGTGTTTTACTGAACATCACTGTCAAACTACATACTTTATTGTGGAATAATATTTAAGTGGCAAGTCTGGGTCAATGCAGATCATCAAACTTTATATAAGAAATTAACTACAAATTATAGTTATGTTTAACATCACTTGGGAATTAGCTAAGGAATGAAAAAGCATGTTCCGTGTTTAGAGCCACCAGAAATATTTCCATTTGTTCTGATCTGAACTCGCGTCTTGGAGTAAAAGGGCAGGGTTCTTTATCTACAATTAACAGCTGGTTCCCAATTTGATTTTATTAACTTTTTTAAATCATTTTTAATATTGGTGAAATTTGTACCTTGTAAGTAACACACAAGTTATTTGGTTCTCAACTTTAAACTTGTGGTTATGCAAGTGATTCACTGTGATTATAGTTTGTGCCTTTCTATTGGTTTTACCTCTGCACTGGAGTCAGAGTTGTACAGCTGTGGTTATGGATATGTTTGCCAAGCTGAGATTTGAAGACGTTTCGTCCCCTGTCTTGGTGACATCCTCAATGCTTCAAAGACTTTCATGAAATGTTGCTGCACTGTCTTCTGGAATTTATTTGGTTCTGTTCCTGCTGCTTCCAGTGCTAGTTCTGGTAGTTCATTGTAGTGGACGGTATAGTGGGTCTAGCTCTGCATTTGTTGTGTGGCTGAGTGCCATGCTTCTAGAAATTGTCTGGCTGTTGTATGTTTAGCTTGTCCTATGATCATTGTGTTGTCACAGTCAAATTTGTGGTCCTTGTCATCTGTGTATATGGCTACTAGTGACAGCTGGTCGTGGTGTTTGTGGATACAGATTTAGGTGTCTGCCTGAGTTGCAAATTCCCGAGACAACATCAAGAACGTAAACATTAGACAAGGACAAAGCAATGGTCTCACTCAGCATAACAGCACTGGTTACTTAAATTGACAAAACTCTAGCCAGAAAGACAATAGCCAACCTCCTGGACAAACACAACAGATGACATGACAGGTAACCTATCAACAAGGACTGTGTACTCAAACCACTAGACGTTACTTAACAACACACTTCACATTCAACAACCAAATAGATGAACAGATCAATGGAATATCTATGGGCTCACCCACCTCTGGACTGATAGCAGAAGCAGTGATGCAAAGACTGGAACAAACAGCTCTCCTACAAATCTAACCCAAACTCTGAGTCAGATGTATGGATGACACTTTTTTTTTGTAATTATGAAGAGAACAGAAATCGATAACACTGGATTATCAATACCATGCTCACAAGGTTCAGATTTATGAGAGGAGGAAACCAACAATCCAATCCCATTCCTGCACATGATTGTGGAAAGGAAACCTAATGGTAAATGCACCACAAAGTGTACACAAAAGCCCCAGACATAGACTAGATTCTGAAATACAAAAGCAAAGCGGCATTAGGACCCTGTTCAAAAGGGCTACAACACACCACAGTCCCTCACCTGCGAAGAGAAGAATTTAAAGCTCTAGAGTCTTTAAGCACCTGCATCCACAGATGCCTAACAGACAGACAATGTGATGAGGACATGCCACGACCCAACACACTAGCCATGCTACCTTTTTTTAAAAATATTTTAATAAAAGTCTTTGCACTGACAGCCAGATTTCTCCCACCATTCAGATTCATGGCAGCCCATAAAACGACAGCCATGCTCAGATAACCACTCGCCAGGACAAAAAAACTCTACACCCATCATGTGCAAGGCTAACGTAATTTACAAGACTCCATGCAAAGACTACACAAAACACTAGGACAAACAGGCAGTTAACTAGCAATCCACAGCCATGAATGCCAACTAACTACTAAATGCCATAACCAGCTGTCCCTAGTAGCCATATACACAGATGATAAAAGCCACAAATTTGACCAGGACAACACCGATCATAGGACATCCTAAACAGAGGACGGCCAGAGAATTTCTAGAAGCATAGCATCATCCACAAAAAACTCCAACAAACAGAGCTAGACCTAAATACACCATCCACTACTATGAACTACTGGAACCGGCAACCAGAAGCAGCAGGAACAGAACCAAATTTCCAGAAGAGTCAGTACAGTAGTGCTTCACAGGAGGTTCCAAAGCACTGAAGATGTCATCTAGGCAGGGGACCAAACTACTTCAAGTTAACTTCCCAGCTCAGTGAACATACTCACAACTATGGTAACCAGCACCTGAGGCTACAAATCTTTATGCAAACTTGAATACCTATGGGTAATCTAGTAGGTCTGCCCTGTTTTAGGTTCTACCCAAAAATCCAGACAAAATGGTGTATTCACCCTCTCCTTTTGTTTTTAAAACCCATTGTTGGTTTAGACCCCCAGAACTGCTATTAGTTTCGGTGCTTTTTTTTCCAAAGAAAGAAATGGCTACAGGTAAAGGATTGCAACAATGAGGAAATACCCCTGCAGTACCGGGCACTGGCTGTGGCACCTGCCTCCGTGAGCGCTTCCAAGGACTTGTGTGGAGCAGAGTCTGGTCTGAGTTGTGGCACTCTATTCTGAGAGTTTCACAAGGATCGGTGCTGGGTCCTTTTACTTTGTCATTTTTATATAAATGATTTGGATGTGAGCATAAGGGGTATAGTTAGTAAGTTTACAGATGACACCAAAATGGGGGTGTGCAGTGGACAGCGAAGAAGGTTACCTCCAATTACACCAGGATCTGGACCAGATCGGCCAATGGGCTGAGAAGTGGCAGATGGGAGTTTAATTCAGATAAATGCGAGGTGCTGCATTTTGGGAAAGCAAATCTTAGCAGGACTTATACACTTAATGGTAAGGTCCTAGGGAGTGTTGCTGAACAAAGAGACCCTGGAGTGCAGGTTCATAGCTCCTTGAAAGTGGAATCACAGGTAGATAGGATAGTGAAGACGGCGTTTGGTATGCTTTCCTTTATTGGTCAGA
>NC_057712.1:3546040-3581409 GCF_004010195.1 Chiloscyllium plagiosum | reverse complement strand
TCCCTAATCAGTCCTTGCCTTTCCAAATACATGTACATCCTGTTCCTCAGGATTCCCTCCAACAACTTGCCCACCACTGACATCAGACTCACTGGTTTATAGCTTTCTGGCTTGTCCTTACAACCCTTCTTAAACAGTGACACCACGTTAGCCAACCTCCAGTCTTCCGGCACCTCACCTGTGACTATCAATGATACAAATATCTCAGTAAGAGGCCCAGCAATCGCTTTTTTTTCTCCAGCTTCCCACAGAGTTCTAGGGTACACCTGATCAGGTCCTGGGGATTTATCCACTTTATATGTTTAAAGACATCCAGCACTTCCTCTTCTGTAATATGGACACTTTTTTTTTCAAGATGTCACCATCTATTTCCCCACAATCTATATCTTCCATGCCCTTTTCCACAGTTAATACTGATGCAAAATACTCATTTAGTATATCTCCCATTTTCTGTGGCTCCACACAAAGGCCGCCTTGCTGATCTTTGAGAGGCCCTATTCTCTCCGTAGTTACATTAAAAAAGGACAAAAAAAAGTATTTGTAAAAACGCTTTGGATTCTCCTTAAGATAGCTTTGGCAAATATAGAGTTATGTCTTTTTTTTGCCTTCCTGATTTCCCTCTTAAGTATACTCTTACTGCCTTTACCCTTTTCTTAAGGATTCGATCTCTGCTGGAGCTTTTATTCCTGATGAAAGGCTTTTGCCCGAAACGTCTGTGCTCTTCCAGCACCACTAATCCAGAATCCCTATACCTGACACATGCTTGCTTCCTTTTCCCTTTTTTTTTCTTAACCAAACCCTCAATTTCTTTGGTGATCCAGCATTCCCTATACCTACCAGCCTTTCCTTTTTACCCTAGCAGGAATCTACTTTCTCTGGATTCTCATTATCTCATCTCTGAAGGCTTCCCATTTTTTCCAGCCGTCCCTTTAGCTGCAAACATCTGCTCCTAATCAGCTTTTGAAAGTTCTTGCCTTATACCGTCAAAATTGGCTTTTCTCCAATTTAGAACTTCAACTTCTAGACCTGGTCTATCCTTTTCCATCAGAGAATTATGGTCTCTGGCCCCAAAGTGCTCCCCCACTGACCCCTCAGTTACCTGCCCTGCCTTATTTCCCAAGAGTAGGTCAAGTTTTGCACCTTCTCCAGTAGGTCCATCCGTATTCTGAATAAGAAAATGTTCTTGTTCACACTTAACAAACTTCTCTCCGTCTAAACCTTTTAACGCTATGGCAGTTCCAGTCGGTTTGGAAAGTTTTTAAAATCCTCTACCATAACCACCCTATTATTTCTTTCAAATAGCTGAGATCTCCTTACAAATCATCTGTTTCTCCATTTCCCTCTGACTATTATGGGGTTTATAATACAATCCCAATAAAGGTGATCATCCCTTTCTTTCTTCTCAGTTACTCCTCCTCTCTTCTTCCCCCCCCCCCCCCGATGTATTTCCAGGAATATCCTCCATACAGCTGTAATGCTATCCCTTATCAAAAAAGCCATTCCCCCTCCTCTCTTGCCTCCCTTTTCTATCCTTCCTGTAGCATTTGTATCCTGGAATATTAAGCTGCCAGACTTGCCTCTCCACTGGGCCATGTTTCTGTAATTGCTATGATATCCCAGTCCCATGTTGCTAACCATGCCCTGAGTTCATCTGCCTCAAGAATTGACTAAATTGATTGTGTGACCACAGAAGATGTCTGCTGTTCTGTGAGGACACATTAGCAGAGGAAAATTAAACTTGGTAATGCAGACCTCTCTCTTTTTAAAATGTTGCACTCTGTCCCTTTTTGATATGACCACTATAAAATGTGGTCACAAGAATTTATAGAAGGTATTATAAAAGCATAAATTCGTCATGCTGTATGTAGTTTTGTTAGGCGTTCAGCTAGATGAACGTTTATTTTTGTTTTTACTTTGGTTTTTATTTCAAAGTAGAGATCAGAGGTACTGTCTGTATTGAGGGAACAGGCTGCTTGTATGATTGCAGTCTTTCTTTCCCCACCAATATTAATAATGAGTATTAATCTGCTTTTGGTGGTTTGTTGCAAATTTCTCCATACATCTAGAGAACTTTGCTCCTGACTGCTACGTTGAGCTATGATGCAAGCTCCAGTGGGTGAATTCCCATCCAGAATGTTTTGAAGGTGATTGGGTCCAGAGTTCAGGAACTCCAAACTCTCTCTCAGCCCTAATCAAATGTGATCTAGCATCATGTGGCACTGTATATTTTGGTGTTTCACATTGCTGGTGTCCTGTTAAGGGATATGTAACAAAAATATTCTACCATATTAATTTTTCTGAAATGCTGCTTCAATGTGCACCAAAAGCAAAACACTGCTAATAATTAGAATCTCAAGTCCCAAACATCCTTGAGATGCTTAGCATATTATGCAGTGTTTGTGGGAGAGAGGTCAGTGACCTTTTTATACTTTTAGAAAATTAACTGAAACACCCTTTTTGTGTAATTTTGTCCGCTTTGCTATTTCAGTCGCAGGTGTAATTTTAATGCTGCCGACTCTATATTGGAAGGATTGCCTGTTTGAATTTGTACAGAGTAATTGTTAAACTTAATGAGCAATGCAATTAGCAGATCACCCATTAACAGAATTATCTGTGGGGATATTACAATGTACTTCAAGGTTTTTTTTAACATTTATGCATGGGATGTGAGCATTGCTGGAAAAGCCAGCATCTCTTGTCTATCCCTCACTTCCCTTAAGGGAGTGGCTTTTTCAGGCAATTCAGAGTAACCCAAATTGTGGATTAGGGATCATGTGTGAAGATGGGAGGATATTGGTGTATCAGATGAACTCTTATGACCTAATTACTATTATTGATGTAAGGATTTTATTCCTGATCTAATTATATATTTGAATTTAAGTTCATCAGCAGAGGTGGAATTTTAATGAAATCATAAGTCTAGGCTCTTGACACACAGGATTAATTGTAACAAATTATTGTTGACTGGATAAAAAGCTATTGATGCAAATTTGATGACACCATTTGGTCTGCACGTGTCTTTAAAATAATTAATTTCAGATACTCCGTTCTAACTTGAGCCTTAAGATCCAGATTTATTTGAGTTTCATAGCCTCTGAATCTTGACAATTGACTACAGAGCTTGAAAGTTCAAGACACACTCTGTTCATAGGTTTGTTCTTTTAATCTCAAACCAAAAAAGAGAAAATGCTGGAAAATCTCAGCAAGTCTGGCAGCATCTGTAAGGAGAGAAAAGAGCTGACGTTTTGAGTCTAACTGACCCTTTGTCAAAGCTAAAACAAAGGAGAAAAATAGGTATTTTATACTGGGCTGAGAAGGTGTCATGGCTCCAGAAGCAAAGGTAGCAATAAAGAGGTGATAATGACAGCTCCTAATCTCCCTATGCACTGTGAATGACTTGTTCTTTTAATACTAGTCAGTGGCCTTTACTGAAAGTGTAACTGAACAAGGACTGGATTGAACCCATCTGTTTAGTTCCTCTCTGCATCTCATCAATATAGAAAATATTCCACACCATATCACAGGTGAAATAAATGGTGAGAATAAGTGAGATTTACTATGATCATAATGTGAGTAACAACATTTGCAAGGTTTGTGAAGGTTTGTAGCTCAGGTTGAGATTTAGCGTGTAGTTTTGCTCGCTGAGCTGTAGGTTTGATATCCAGACATTTCATTACCTGGCTAGGTAACATCATTGGCGACCTCCAAGTGAAGTGAAGCTGTTGTCTCCTGCTTTCTATTTGTATCTTTCTCCTGGATGGGGTTCCTGGGGTTTGTGGTGATGTCATTTCCTGTTTGTTTTCTGAGGGGTTGATAGATGGCATCTAGATCTGTTTGTTTTATGGCATTGTGGTTGGAATGCCAGGCCTCTAGGAATTCTCTGGCATGTCTTTTCTTAGCCTGTCCCAGGATAGATGTGTTGTCCCAGTCGAAATGGTTGCTTCTTTCATCCATGTGTAGGGCTACGAGGGAGAGAGGGTCGTGTCTTTTTGTGGCTGGCTGGTGTTCGTGTATCCTGGTGGCTAACTCTTCCTGTTTGTCCTACGTAGTGTTTGTGGCAGTCCTTGCATGGAATTGCACAGTTGAAAGGAAGGACAACGGAGAACCACAAACCTGCATATACAGAAAACCAACAAACACTGACCAAATACTTAACTACACCAGCAACCATCCCAACACACAAATGAAGCTATATCAGGACACTATTCCAACAAGTCACCACACACTGCAGCACAGACTATTCCAACAAGTCACCACACACTGCAGCAAGACCCCTCGGAATCCTAGTAGCACACAAACCCACCAACACACTCAAACAAAAACTAACAAACTTAAAAGACCCAGTACAACCCGTGAACAAAACTAATATCATCTTCAAAAATTCCATGCAAGGGCTGTCACAAACACTATGTAGGACAACAGGAAGAAAGTTAGCCACCAGGATACACTAACACCAGCTAGCCACAAAAAGACACTACCCTCTCTCCCTCGTAGCCCTACACACTGATGAAAAAAGCCACCATTTTGTCTGGGACAACACATCTATCCTGGAACAGGCTAAGCAAAAGACATGCCAGAGAATTCCTAGAGGCTTGGCACTCCAACCACAACGCCATAAACAAACCGATCTAGATGCCATCTATCAACCCCTCGTAAAATGAACAGGAAATGACATCACCACAAACCCCAGGAACCCCATCCAGGAGAAACATATAAATAGAAAGCAGGAGACAACAGCTTTGCTTCACTTGGAGGTCGCCAATGATGTTACCTAGCTAGGTAATGAAGGGTCTGGATATCAAACCTACAGCTCAGCGAGCAAACCTACACCCTAAGTAACAACATTCTAGCCAAATTTAGCTGATACAGTGCTCAACCTGCTGAGTTTTTGGTAGAGCAGCAGCACTTTGACTGAAGGTGGCATGCAGTGAAAATTGGTGTTTCAAAATTGAAATAGAATAAATAACAATTGATTGGAATAGTTTTCAGTTAAGTATTGCTGCTTTGGAAAAATCAAGTTGTTGTGCTCCCTCTAAAATGGTCAAATACTGCTGGTACAAAACTGCTCTGTATATTCCAATGACCTGAATTGCTTGCTTGAGATTTTCTGAAGGTAGTTCTTCTAGCCTTTTTGTTACAATGTCAATCTTATTCTAAGTGACTGGAGTAGAATTTGGAAAATTAAAACCTTGCAACCCAGTTCGTTCAATGTGTGCTAACAAATTCCACAAAATGCTTAAGTTTATTCCAAGTCTGTTCAGTGGGTTTGGTCACCATGTGTTACAGAAAGGTGTTGACTTCATATGTTAGTGTAATACTAATTGAGGGATGTCTGATCAGAAACAAGCGAGTAAGAATGAAAATGACTTTATTTTTAAGGGTTTTTTGCCCTTTTTGCCAACTCATTAGCCTTGAAGGCTTCTTTGCAAAGACAAATGGATCACCATTGATTTTTCATTTGAACCAACTGAAAAATCCTCTAGCAAACTTATGGGCATGTCATTTCTCCTTCCTGAACACTCCTGAGGGCTTCATTGTCACTCCTAGTCATTTGTGATGTGTCGTCATTTTGCTAGCCAAGTATTGTGTATATAGTCTTGTGAGCATTTAATAAGTATTTAAGTACTGCAAATTTGGAAAAATCTAGAAAATTCTATGAATACATAGGTCAGATTAAAAATAGCAAAAATTTGAACCCTTTGTCAGAAGTAGAAACTGAGAAATAAAGGTTTTCATGGGCTGAAAAGTGAAAATGTGTGAAGAGTAGGGACTTAAGATTGTTCATGTGGTTTTGAAACTGAGCAGAACTTGAACATTTAATATGTATTTACTATTCTTTTCCTATTCCAGAATCCCATTTTCTCTGGCTTAGTATTTGGTACACAAGAATCTTCAGTTTTCCTTGACCAGCATGTGTACATGCTCTAGCTCAAAACATTCTTCTGCCAGTCTTTGGGATGTGTAGTTTTTTCATGCGTTCATACAGAAATCCCCTTTTGATTTAAAGTAACTTTAAATAAGAAGTTTCAAAGTGACCTGTCACATGTTCGACAGCTGAAGTTGAGGGGAGGCAATAGTCTAGTGGTATTATTGCTGGCCTATTAATCCAGAGGCCCAGGTAATGTTCTGGGGATGCAGGTTCAACTCCCACTGTGACGGATGGTGGTATTGGAATTCAATTTTAAAATCTAAGAACTAAAATGTCTAATTGCAAATTGTCAGGGGGAAAACCCATCTGGTTCACTTATGTCCTATAGGGAAGGAAAATGCCATCTTGGCCTGGCCTACGTATGACTCCAGAGCCACAGCAATGTGGTTTACTTTTAACTGCCCTTTGGAGAATTAGGGTTGGGCAATAAATGCTGCTATAGCTAGTGGTGCCCTCATGTCATTAATGAATTTTTTAAAAAAATTTAGATTCTTCTGATACTGAAGCTTTTCCATTACCAGCATCTTGCAGTTCTGAATGATGTATACTAAAGTACATGATCTATACTAGAGGATGCTGTAATTTTGAAAGGAAGCTACAAAATGCTGTAAACTTTAGAATCTTAAATTGTGAACAGTTTCCCTTCTACTGACCTGCAAAATTATTTTCTGCATTTTGTGGGAGTTTTTTTTTTAGCATAGCTTGCTATTCGCAAAGACTTTACATTTTAAGAAGTAGTGGCTGGATTAAAATGCTGTGAAATTAATAGTTGATAACTAAATTTATTGTTTTACCGTGAGCCTTAAATAACCAGAGACCATGGCTTTGAGTTACCTATCCTTAATTGCAACTGCTTTGGATGAGGTAAATCACAGCAAGCTTGGTTGGTTGTTACAGGATGTAATTTGCAGTTTGAAGGGAAAAAACTGATTTTGATATTTGGTTTCCTTCCCGCTAAGAATACAGCAGTCATTTGGTTGAGCATACCTCTACCATTTGTAGTGGTCACACTAGCCAGTGTATCCCTTTGTTCAGATCTTGAGCACCGATTCATTAAATCTGAAATGGAAGATCAATCTGGCAAAGTTTTTAATTGGAAGCCTTATTTTTGTTCTGATTAATGCAATAGCTAGCTTCTTTTAGTCGCCTCTGTTTTATTTTAAATTTACAAATACATAGATTCTGATTTTGCACTAAAATATGCATGAGTTTTGTCTTTCTATTTTCCTTGCAGTATAGTGCAGTGGACACCAATCCATTATCTGTATATGTTATGCATCCATTCTGGAACTCTGTAGTTAAGGTAAGAGCATATTATGATGAATTTTCAGTATTCCTGGATCCTTGTAGTTACCTCTTTTTTTAGTTTCATTGCAGCATTAGGTATATGTACTAAATCTGATTTAAAAATAGTTTTCTTAAGATACTTTGTACCAGATTTCCTTGTAAAATAATTTATTAAGAGAATTCCTGAGTTTTCTTCACTGTCAGTCTCTTGTCTATGGTGTACCTGTAAGTTTTGAGTATTGCTCAGTATGAGCAGCTTTTATGATCCATGGTGGAAGGATGGGCCACATTTGGACAGTGGAATTAGATATCTCCTATTCATTGAGATCCCGTTGGTAAGAATGTGCTCATTCAATGTAAGAAAATGTTACTTTAAGATATATAGAAGATTTTAAAAAAAAAAAACAGAAATTGAGCTGGCCTGACATACTGTTCAGATTTAAAACTTTTTAAATTTACTATAAACACTACTTAATCTATGCTTCTAATTTCTAATCTGCTGATTTTATCAAGTTTCCTTTTTGCTTTTATAGATTTTACCGACATGGCTGGCACCAAATCTATTGACGTTCTCTGGTTTCATGCTACTTGTGCTTAACTTTTTTATGTTGGCCTATTTTGACTATGATTTTTATGCTTCAGGTAAGAGATTGGTTTGGTTTGTTTTTCAAAAAAGTGAAAATTGCTTAAATATTGCTGTCCCAATACACTGACATAGTTACTTCACCAGGTTCCCAAGGCACCAGGAGTCTTTGAAATTAAACTGTAGACTTTTCATATGAGGAGCTGTTGAGGGCTTTGGATCTGTACTTGAATTTTGAAGAATGAGGGGGATTTGATTGAAATTTACAGAAATCTGTGAGACCCAAGTAAAAGTGGATGTGAAGGTTTTCCACTAGTAGGAGACTAGGACCCAAGGACATAGCCACTGAGTGAAGGATGATGCTTTAGAACTGAGATGAGGAGGAACTTCTTCAAACAGAAGGAATCTGTGGAACCTGTTGTCACAGAATGCTGTGGAGATAGTCACCAAGTGCATTGATGAAAGGTCAGCCTTGATTGGTTAGGGGCTCAGTTATGGGGAGAAACTTAACCAGCTCAATTTACCACCAGAGCCATTAATTTTCTATGGGTGGAAAGTGGTTTCTGTTCTTGTTGCTCCTGGTATTTGCATTGCATTAACTGTTAATCCTAGCTGGGGACGTCCATACAAAAGCACATTTTGGCTTGTATGGCACTATACAGGAATTATTGAAACACATACTTTATGTAATTATGCATTGCCAACTGTCTATTAGGCCGCTTCCTTTTTTTTACATTACATTAAATGTATTATCGTATGGTGTATTTTTGAGCAATTGCAAAGGATTCTGAGCTGGTGTGAAGCTTTCTGTACTGAAGCCTTGGTTGCTGCTCCTGGGCTCGATTTGTATAGAAGAGGCAGTGTTGTCTAATGAATGGCTCAACTGCCCCTAGCCCAGCTGTGAACTAGAAGGTTTTGCATGTCTCCACCTTTAAACAGGCAAGACTCCACTTGCAGGATTTTGTTTTGCATTTTTCACCCATCATGGAGGAAACTCTTCTGGAATTAATTGATGTTTGTCATAGAGATGTACAGCATGGAAACAGACCCTTTGGTCCAACCCGTCCATGCCGACCAGATATCCCAACCCAACCCAATCTAGTCCCACCTGCCAGCACCCGGCCCATATCCCTCCCAACCCTTCCTATTCATATACCCATCCAATGCCTCTTAAATGTTGCAATTGTACCAGCCTCTACCACATCCTCTGGCAGCTCATTCCATACACGTACCACCCTTTGCGTGAAAAGGTTGCCCTTTAAGTCTCTTTTATATCTTTCCCCTCTAGTTCTGGACTCCCTGACCCCAGGGAAAATCCTTTGTCTATTTATCCTATCCATGCCCCTCATAATTTTGTAAATCTCTATAAGGTCACCCCTCAGCCTCTGACGCTCCAGGGAAAACAGCCCCAGCCTGTTCAGCTTCCCTGTAGCTCAGATCCTCCAACCCAAAGGTGAATGTGCACGTTCTTTCATTCAAATTAAAACTACCACAAGTATTAAAGGTATGCATTAAAAGTAGATTGGCACTTATTGAATATAATGAACATCTTCCAGGTGCATCAGTCCCTACTTATTTTGATTTATAGTGGATGTTTTTCAAACAATCACTCCTCAAAGGAAGAAAGTGTTATCCGTGGACTTTAATCCAAATTATGAATCGATTGGTTAAGAAAAAGAAGGAAGCATATGTCAGGTACAGACAGGATAGATCGAGTGAATCCTTAAGTATACTGCTACTTTCTTTATACTCTAAGAGGGAAATCAGGAGGGCAAAACGGAGACATGAGAGCTTTGGCAAATAGAATTAAGGAGAATCCAAACGGGTTTTACAAATGTATTAAGGACAAAAGGGTAACTAGGGAGAGAATAGGGCCCATCAAGGATCAGCAAGGCGGTCTTTGTGTGGAGCACTGAAAATGGGGGAGAAACTAAATGAATATTTTGCATCAGTATTTACTGTGGAAAAGGATATGGAAGGTATAGACTGTGGGGGAAATAGATGGTGAGATCTTGCAAAATGTCCAGATTATAGAGGAGGAAGTGCTGGATGTCTTGAAACGATTAAAGGTGGATGAATCCCCAGGACCTGATCAGATGTACCCGAGAACTCTGTGGGAAGCTAGAGGAGTGATTGCTGGGCCTCTTGCTGAGATATTTGTATCATCGCTAGTCACGGGTGAGGTGATGGAAGACCTGGAGTTTGGCAAACGTGGTGCCACTTTAAGAAGGATGGTAAGGACAAGCCAGAGAACAATAGACCGGTGAGCCTGACCTCAGTGGAGGGCAAGTTGTTGGAGGGAATCCTGAGGGACAGGATGTACATGTATTTGGAAAGGCAAGGACTGATTTGGGATAGTCAACATGGCTTTGTGCGTGGAAAATCATGTCTTTCAAACTTGATTGAGTTTTTTTTTGAAGAATTAACAAAGATTGAGGGCAGAGCAGTTGATGTGATCTATATGGACTTCAGTAAGGTGTTCGACAAGATTCCCCATGGGAGACTGATTAGCAAGGTTAGATCTCATGGAATACAGGGAGAACTAGCCATTTGGATACAGAACTGGCTCAAAGGTCGAAGACAGAGGGTGGTGGTGGAGGGTTGTTTTTCAGACTGGTCGCCTGTGACCAATGGAGTGCCACCAGGATCGGTGCTGGGCCCTCTACATTTTGTCATTTTTACATAAATGATTTGGATGCGAGCATAAGAGGTACAGTTAGTAAGTTTGCAGATGACACCAAAATTGGAGGTGTAGTGGACAGCGAAGAGGGTTACCTCAGATTACAGCAGGATCTGACCAGATGGGCCAATGGGCTGAGAAGTGGCTGGAGTTTAATTCAGATAAATGTGAGGTGGTGCATTTTGGAAAGCAAATCTTAGCAGGACTTGTACACTTAATGGTAAGGTCCTAGGGAGTGTTGCTGAACAAAGGGACCTTGGAGTGCAGGTTCATCACTCCTTGAAAGTGGAGTCGCAGGTAGATAGGATAGTGAAGAAGGCGTTTGGTATGCTTTCCTTTATTGGTCAGAGTATTGAGTACAGGAGTTGGGAGGTCACAGGCTGTGCAGGACATTGGTTAGGCCACTGTTGGAATATTGTGTGCAATTCTGGTCTCCTTCCTATCGGAAAGATGTTGTGAAACTTGAAAGGATTCAGAAAAGATTTACAAGGATGTTGCCAGGGTTTGAGGATCTGAGCTACGGGGAGAGGCTGAACAGGGTGGGACTGTTTTCCCTGGAGCGTTGGAGATTGAGGGGTGACCTTCTAGAGGTTTACAAAATCATGAGCATGGATAGAATAAATAGGCAAAGTCTTTGGGAGAGGCTGAACAGGGTGGGACTGTTTTCCCTGGAGAGTTGGAGATTGAGGGGTGACCTTAGAGGTTTACAAAATCATGAGCATGGATAGAATAAATAGGCAAAGTCTTTTCCCTGGGGTCGGGGAGTCCAGAACTAGAGGGCATAGGTTTAGGGTGAGAGGGGAAAGATTATAAAAGAGACCTAAGGGACAACTTTTTCAGAGGGTGGTACATGTTTGGAATGAGCTGCCAGAGGATGTGGTGGAGGCTGGTACAATTGCAACATTTAAGAGGCATTTGGATGGGTATATGAATAGGAAGGGTTTGGCGGGATATGGGCTGGGTGCTGGCAGGAGGGACTAGATTGGGTTAGGATATCTGGTCGGCATGGACGAGTTGGACCGAAGGGTCTGTTTCCATGCTGTACATCTCTATGACTCTGATATCATCAGGGCAATATCTCAGCTGTCCTCATGGCTGAGAACCGAATGAAAAGTTATGTTTTCAACAGGAGATCGCAAAATGAATGAGGCCTGGAGCTGGAATCTAAAATGCAGGTAGGGAGGTTACTGGTTGAGACAGTGAGCGTGGTTTTGGAAAAGCACAGCAGGTCAGACAGCATCCAAGGAGCCGGAGAGTTGACGTTTCAAGCAAAAGCCCTTCCTTTTCCAGCACCACACTCTTGACTCTCATATCCCAGCATCTGCAGTCCTCACTCTCACCTGAGAACACCAAGAGCATTGCTGTTTACAGATTACCGTATGCTGCTTTGAAAGATATTTGTTCGTCTGTCTCAATCCCAAGTGCGTGTGTACAATATTTGCCATGAATAGAAGGAGCTAAATCACTTGTCTGTGGGCACCAGATGTGAATGCAATTTGAATTAACAAGCTCATGTCTTTTATTTGCATCATAGAATGTTTTAAGAGGCTAGTAGTGATTCGTTGTAATCTCCTTCTCATGAAATATTATGAAATATCTGACTTTGTCCCTAGACCTAAGTTGTGCCTGATTTTATTCTGCTGGCCTTGACCAGGCAGGTTGAGTAGCTAAGTTGTTGAGCAGACAAACTATGGGACACGTTTATTTCTGGCAACTGGCCTTCCACCCATGCATTGGCTAATCTGTTTTGAGATGGTAATGTGATTAATGCATGGTCATAGCTGTCTCTCTGTTCTGTTGATTCTGCTGTTGAGGAACATTTTATAACCTAATCCATGTTGTTGACTGACATGAGAAAACACCACAAATATCTTTTCAATTTGAGATGTGTTAGTCCTTATTGTTTACAGCTGAATTAATTTAGCAGACTTGATAAAGTGACAATTTTCCATTACATTAATTTCTAGACTACAACTAATATTGCTACTAACAGATTCTCTGTTGGTTCATCAGTATGAAAATGCTTCCTCTTCCTCGTGTGATGGCCTTGCTTAAGTTGGTGTAATATTTTCTCCTTATTGGCCTCAAAGTTAAAATGTTCTGTCTTGGTAACTTATTTACCACTATATTTCTCATGTTCTTTTTGCTAGCTGAGGGGAAAGGTATGGGGCAAGAAGAGTGTTCCCAAAATATCCTTCAGCAGAAGCTTGTGAATGACTTCATATCCAGATTTTAATAGCACCATATACTCGGAGTGCTTTAGTTAGCTGACCAATACCTGAAAATTGTCTGCAGAATTGTTTTATTGTTTCCATTTGTCATTTGGAAGTTTATTTTTATCATTAAATAGACTAAAGTTAAAGTATTTCATTTCTGTGGACTTGTTGTTCTGCTATAATGTACATTTCACCAACAACACAAATTTGCTGTAACACAGCCGACGAATTGGGGACGTGTTTCTGCAATGCAAACTTTTAAAAACCTGTTGGCTTTAATGTGATTACATCGCCAACACTTTAAGTGCTATTTCTAAAGTGTGATTTTTTTCCCTATAATGTGAGGTTGCACAAGAATGCAACTATTGCTCTTTAGAAGAACTGTCTATTTAAAAACTGGTTGGCTAGTTAAAGGTGGGACAGTCTTCAGTTTTTTTTTTTAATGATTTCTCAGTGCTATTTGGAATCCATGGTTGTTTGTTGTAAACTGAGTAAATTATTTTGTAATCTAAGTAACCATTATTACCCTTTATTATATGAAATGCCTTATTTTCTCCTGTTTTAAAGTTGGGAGAAAATGAGCAGGTAGTTAAATTCTTCTGTTTCATGGCAATATTGATATCCAGGGAGTTGGTGAAACATTCTATTGAGTAAATGATGTCCTATTGGAGACTGACCATATTTTCTCCCTGCCTTTTCTTTCTCTTACAGGTTCAGGTTATACACATGTTCCAAGTTGGGTATGGATTGCTGCTGGTCTCCTGAATTTCACGGCATACACGTTAGGTCAGTGATTCTTAAAACTGTATTGGTTGAAGGATCCTTTCTGAATGGAATCCATTAATTGTGGAACCTAATTTGATTTTAAAAAACATGCATGTAATAAGACAGTGCTGCAAGTAGTTTTTGAATTTTTTTGGAAAGAAATATCTATTTTCTTAAGTATCAGTGAGATGGATATGCCAGCTTATTGCAGAGTCTGGTTTATTCTTGATGGAGGAAAGCAAAGGACTACAAAAGCACAAAGAATGCAGAGGGTGATTAGGAACATTTTGAGGAAGTAAACAGGCAGGAACCTGGGATGGGGAAGCACTGCTAAAGCACAGGAAGAGCAGAAACTATATGGGAGCATCATTGTGGCAGTTCCTCAAGGTATTGTGATAGACCCAATTGTTGTCAGCTGCTGCTTCAAGACCTTCCTGCCATATTTCGGTCAGCAGTGGGATGTCCCTTAGCCAGCGCACAATGCTAAGCACCATTTGTAACTGCTTGGATGTTGAAGCAGTTGGTGTCCAAATGCAACAAAATCTGGAAAACCTTTGGACTTGGACTGTTGAGTGAAAAGTTATATTTGTGTGACAGTGCCAGAAAATGACCTTCACAAGAGAATCTAATCATTTTTTTTTTCCTTGATATTCAGTGCATTACCATTCCTGAATCCCCCTCTAAGTAACCTCCTAGGAGTTCACCGTTGACTGGAAACTGAAAAAGACCAGTCATAAAGCATTGGATATAAGAGCAGGTCAGCAGCAAGGAATTCCATGGTAACTTGCCTTCTAGTTCCCCAAAGTCTGTGCAACATCTACATATCAAGCTGTGATGAAATAGTGTCCATTTCCTTGGATGAATGTAGCTTGAGCAACACTTTGAAGCTTGATACCAGCCTGGAGAAAGCAGTGCATATTATTTGGGTCCCATCCACCCACACCTTCGTTCAATTCTTTCGCCACTGACTTGCTTGGTTGAAGCAGTCTGTACCATATGCAAGATGCCCAGTGGTACCCCTCACTGAGGTTTCTGTACCTTTTTGTAAACCTATGACTTGGAAGGACAAGGATGAAGGTATGAGAGAACACCCCTATATGAAAGTCCTCCTCCAAACACATATGTGTTTAACTTGGAATTGTATCACCTTTTCCTTCTTTGCTGCTGGGTCAAAAATCCTGGAGTTGCCTCCTGAACACAGTGGTTCATGAAGGTGGCTTCCCAACATGTCTCATGGATGACTGTGAAGGGCAAAACATGCTAGGTTGCTCAATGATGCCTATGTTCATGTAAGATGAGCTTTATTAAAAAGTTACGATGTTTAAGATTATCGAAGAAATTATTTTATATCAACTTTTCTATCTGATTATTGTAAATTAATAACTTAGAAATATAACAAAATTAGAGCTAGCTGTTCAGTAGTATCAGAAAATGTTCATTTATTCAAAGGATTGTGGATGTCTGTAATATTCTACTCCAAAAAGCTCTTGCTAGCTTCATTGTAATTCTGAACACTAAAATAGATTTTTGTTTTTGAGAATTATTGGCATGATGGAGTTGCAACAGATCAGAAGTTCATTAACTAGTAAAACATGTTTGAGAGATTTCTGGCTGACCTATATTGGCTCCTCTGTTAGATTTTTAAAATGCTCATTGTCATTTTCAAATTCTCCACAGCTTCACCCATCTAAACTCCTCTAGCTCTCTGACCTCTTGAGCATTGCAGTGTTTAATGCTGAATTGCTGGTGGCCTTGCCTTCAACTGTCAAAACTCTGAAGATCAGGTTCCATCTCTAAACATCCCTGCCTAGTAAATTGTCTAGCCTCCTAGAAGGCACCCCTTAAAGTCTAACTTTTTTTTTAACCAAGCTTTTGGTCATCAAACCTTTAGGTGCTGAGTCAAATTCTGTTTTATAATATTACTCTGAAGTTTGGGGCATTTTACCATGTTCAATAAATGGATAAATACAGTTGCCTTTGTCAAAAGGCATGCATTCTATGCAACATTACTTACTTCAGCTGTTCAAGTATTTGCCCGATGATGAGAGAGGTTTTTTTTATTTTGTGTGGCTATAGTTGGATTAGAGAGGTATAAATACATGACAATTTTATTTTAGCAAACACTATGGTGATCCAAATACTGAACCTATCTCTTTATCAATTTCCAATAGATGGAGTTGATGGGAAGCAAGCTCGACGGACTAGCTCCAGCACTCCACTTGGAGAACTCTTTGACCATGGTTTGGACAGCTGGGCCTGTATATTTTTTGTAGTCACTGTCTATTCCATCTTCGGACGTGGGGAGGCGGGTGTCAGTGTCCTTACGCTCTTCTTCATTCTGTGGGTAGTATTATTTTCCTTTATACTTTCCCACTGGGAGAAGTACAACACAGGGATTCTTTTCCTTCCATGGGGATATGACCTCAGTCAAGTGGTAAGTGAGTATTCTGATTTGTGTAGCAATTTGTCGTGGTAAGCTGTCATAAAGTGCTTTGTGCAGTGAACTCTTCTGATGTGCAATAATTTGTCAAACCAATTGTAACCAAACAATTTGAGAATTAAAGACCATTAATTCTTGACACTTTCAATATAATTTATGCAAATTTAAATGAGGAAAAATAACATCAGTTAGCATAAGGGATACTGTAATTTGCATTTTTTTCCAAAAATAAGTTGGTCACAACAGAAGCTGTATGAATACCCATTCTTCCTACTATTGATAGTTTAAGCTTGAAATTGTTGAAAATGGTTAGCATTTCAATGATTACAGCACAAAATGCCTTGTGCAAAATCCAGGTCTCAACCATTTTATCTTTTCGATGTTTGCTTACTCTGACTTGTTTCCTTCAGTTCCCAGGAGAATCCTCTTTTTAGATTTTAATACTTTGCTCAAACAGTAGGATTTCCAACAACATGATGAATTTGAAGTGCACTATGAATTAAATTGTCTTTCTCTGAAACAGCTCAGTATAACTTGAGCTGTTTCCATAAACATCAATCTATTCTTTTAAAAATGATACTACCTAATGAAGACCAACTTTCAGCATAGAGTCAGAGATGTACAGCATGGAAACAGACCCTTCGGTCCAACCTGTCCACACAGACCAGCTATCCCAACCCAATCTAGTCTCACCTGCCAGCACCCGGCCCATATCCCTCCCAACCCTTCCTATTCATATACATATCCAAATGCCTCTTAAATGTTGCAATTGTACCAGCCTCCACTACATCCTCTGGCAGCTCATTCCATACACGTACCACCCTCTTTTATATCTTTCCCCTCTCAACCTAAACCTATGCCCTCTAGTTCTGGACTCCCTGATCCCAGGGAAAAGACTGTCTATTTATCCTATCCATGCCCCTTTATAATTTTGTAATCCAACAGTGGCCTAACCAATGTCCTGTACAGCTGCAACATGACCTCCCAACTCCTGTACGCGATACTCTGACTAAGAAAAGGAAAGCATACCAAACGCCGCCTTCACTATCCTATCTACCTGCGACTCGCTTTCAAGGAGCTATGAATCTGCACTCCAAGGTCTTTGTTCAGCAACACTCCCTAGGACCTTACCATTAAGTGCATAAGTCCTGCTAAGATTTGCCTTCCCAAAATAAAGCACCTCTCATTTATCTGAATTAAACTCCCATCTGCCACTTCTCAGCCCATTGGCCCATTTGGTCAAGATCCTGTTGTAATCTGAGGTAACCCTCTTCGCTGTCCACTACACCTCCAATTTTGGTGTCATCTGCAAACTTACTAACTATACCTCTTATGCTTGCATCCAAATCATTTATGTAAGTGACAAAAAGTAGAGGACCCAGCACCGATCCTTGTGGCACTCCACTGGTCACAGGCTTCCAGTCTGAAAAACAACCTTCCACCACCACCACCCTCTATCTCTTGAGCCAGTTTTGTATCCAAATGGCTGGCTCTCCCTGTATTCCATGAGATCTAACCTTGCTAATCCGTCTCTCATGGGGAACTTTGTCGAATGCCTTACTGAAGCCCATATAGATCACATCTACTGCTCTGCCCTCATCAATCTTCTTTGTTACTTCTTCAAAAAACTCAATCAAGTTTGTGAGACATGACTTCCCATGCACAAAGCCATATTGACTATCCCTAATCAATCCTTTTCTTTACAAATACATGTACATCCTGTCCCTCCGGATTCTCTCCAACAACTTGCCCACCACCGAGGTCAGGCTCACTGGTCTATAGTTCCCTGGCTTGTCTTTACTGCCCTTCTTAAACAGCAGCACCACGTTTGCCAATCCCCAGTCTTCCAGCACCTCACCTGTGACTAAGGATGATACAAATATCTAGCTTCTCAGTTCTCGGGTACACTTGATCAGGTCCTGGGGATTTATCCACCTCACTTCAATAATATTTATTGTTTTAAATGCTGCTTTTTAAAGAAAATATACAATCTTAACTTGTCTGCTGCAATGATGATGTCTGCAGTGCAACATGTAAGAATTTTGTACTTAAAATGCAATTTTAATGTCAGTTAATGGTATTTCTGTTACAAGTTTCTTTTTTGAATGGAAAATTCCATATGATTAACGTTTTTGATCCTCCATTAATTGACTTAGACTTGCTACCTTATCAGTCATTTCATTTTACAATCTTTTTATATAGTGAGATGGGTAAGCATATTTTAATTATGAAATAATTTAGATCTTGTAAGTCTGTTACAGACAACCACACTCCAATGCAGCATTATGGTAATGTGCGCCACAAATTAAAGCCAAAACGTTTTCTTAATTCTTTTGCAGACTATTTCAATTGTGTACATCGTTACTGCTATAGTTGGTGTTGAAGCTTGGTATGGACCAGTCTTCCTTAATTTACAATACAGAGATCTCTTCAGTGTTATGATTCTGGGTATGTAGCTTCTCTTAAATATGTTAAGACTTATCAGTGTGAAACCAAGCCGAGTGAAAATAGACTTTCAAGTAGTGCCTCTGTGCTCTACAAAGGATGAAGGTTCCCATCTGCAGTTCTCCAACAGGGTGAATTTTTAATTTCAGCTTTGTTGCCAATGGGTAGTCAGTTACAGTCCCTCACTTTTAAGTGGGAGTGAATTACTATCTTCTGACTCTGGAATGATGCAAGACATGTGAAAGGAGTGGGTTTTAACCAAATTATCAAAAAATTCTCAATCAAAGTTGTGTTCCATTGTAAATAAAAACATTGGGGTGTAGGAAATGCTCTGCAGGTCAGGCAGCATTGTGGAAAAACAAATATTAATGTTTTAGGTTGATGACCTTTCATCAAAATGAAGTTGTTCTTGTTATCAACCGCTGGGTTCTGATGAAAGATCGTCAACATAAAATGTTAAATTTTGTTTCCACGAACATTGCCTGACCTGAACAACAATGCAGATTTCTGGAATCTGCAGTATTTTTGGATGTCGGTCTTTTGTCTGTACGTGTGCATACTCCAAAGATTGCTGTCATTTTCAGAGTCAGGACGGTGAATGCTTTGCTGATGTTACTTTTCCAGGCCTTAAACAGTTTTTTCAATCTAAATTTAGAAAGTTGGTTTTTAAATGTAAACTAAGCCATGGTGTTTCATGAACTTGCATACAGAAGGATGTGGACGTTTTGGAGAGGGTACAGAAAAAAATTACCAAGATGTTGCCTAGTGTGGAGGATTTTGGGTATGAAGAAAGTTTTTGGATAGACTGGTTTGTATTCATTGGAATACAGGAGGTTGAAGGGTGACCTGATTAAAAGATGAAAGAGGTGGGGGGATTAGTTTTTAAGAAATGTGTGAAGCAAGTTTTTTTTTCCACACAAGGTGTCGAGTGGCTGGAACATGCTGCCAGAGGTGGTGGTAGGAGCAGAGACACAATAGCGGCATTCAAATGAATATGAAGGGAATAGAGGGATATAGATAGTGAAGAATTTTGATATGCAAGGGCAAAATGGGTTACTGCAGGCTTGGAGGGCCATAGGGCCTGTTCCTGTACTTTTCTATATGGTTAAAACAAAAACATTTAAGACAACATTCCCATTAGTTTTCACATAACAGGTATGTGAAGCTTGTGCTACTAATTCACATGGGTGTTTTTGGAATCCTTCACTAATCAGGCATGAGAAATTCAAATAGGATATAAATGAGTAGGACTTGAATGTTATAACTAGTCCATGAATTTTCATTTTGGATCCTAATAGTCTGTATGTTTCAAACATCTAACGATTACAATTGCAGAAATGTCTGAGTTCATGACTGCAATACTTGGTATTCCAGCACTATGTTCGTGATATTAAATCTTTAACACGCTAGAAAAACATTCAGCATCGTTAATATCTGTTGTTTTAAAACTGCTGTAACATGGGCAACTGTGTTGCACTTACGACAAAACATGAGTTATTTATGCATCGTTCCCACCTTGAGCAAAGTTTTTTTTTTTCTTTATGATTTTGGATGTGACCATTTTCAAAGCATGCCGTTGTAAATTTATTGAATTGAACACTGAAGTCGTTTCATGGACATAGTATACTGATGCCTATGAGTTGAAATATATTTAATTTATCTTCTAGGTTGTGCCTTTATTGTCACGTTTCCTGTGAGTTTGTACAATGTTTTCAAGTAAGTATCTGAACTTTTTGTTCTTTTGTCACCTTTTTAACATGGTTTTTAACAAGTTTTACCAAGTATTAATATTTCAATTTGAAAATTTTATTATAAAATAGAAACATTTTAAAGCTGTTAATATTTTGGAATAATTTTGTTGAATGTTTGCTGTCATGAACTTTGATCATAAATGCACTCTATTAGCTGCATTTATTCTAGTTTTCTTTGAAATTGATTTTTGGGGTCCTTATTTATACATGTGCTCAGCGATTTTAAAGGAGTCTGGGATTGTAAATGATCATGATTAGCTAATAAAGATAGTGTATCTGTTGTTCTTGGATGACTTATTGCATCTGCGATCCTTTGACCAAGTTATTAAACATAAGAGGGAAAAAAATGCCTTGGAAACCCACGTTTGCAAAATGTTCAATTGTGGAAATAGCATAAAACCTATAGCGGGTCGTTATTTTTATTGAGGTCTATATATTGTGGGTCAAAATTTTTGATTTTTAATATTTTACATTGCTTTGCTGTGTAGTACAGCATTTCTTATAAATATATTGAAAATTTGGATAACTTGAGTGAAGCTTGACTACTTTTATTAAATGCTGTTCTCTTGTTTCTTAGAGCATATAGGTCTAACACCCTGAAGCACCACTCCTTTTATGAAGCAATGCTGCCATTCGTTTCACCAGTATTGCTTTTCAGTCTTTGCACACTCTGGGTCTGTAGATCACCATATGATATTATGGAGAAACATCCAAGAATAGTATACTTTTTGGTTGGCACAGCCTTTTCTAATCTCACGGTAAGATTATCTGTCTGCCCGTTCACCACCTTTTTTTAATTATAAAGAAATGCTCTTGTATTTTTATTTATGTAAATATGACTAAATGTTTCTTCTCTTCTACTTTGCAGTGTAAGCTCATAGTTTGTCAGATGAGTAATACTCGCTGTCAGCCCCTCAGCTGGTTTCTCCTGCCATTGGTTGTAGGTGTGATTTTTGTAATCTCTGGTATCTTGCAAGACAAAGAATATCCTCTTCTCATTATTTTGACTACAGTAATAACTCTTGCACATATTCACTATGGAGTATGTGTGGTAAGTAGATTTTGAGTACTTTGCCACTTAAGTATTTCTAGTTAAACAGTAGTTACTTTACTACGATGTATCATTAGTATTGAGAAACATTTTCGTGGAACTGATTTAGCTTTAAAAGGCAGCGCTGTTTGAGGAAAGAGCAAAAGCCTTTATGAACAATGATTATATTTTATTTTCAGTGCCTCCATTATAATTGAAAAATTGATGCTTGTTTATTTTTATAATATGCATCTGGCACTTTGATTCCATACATCTGGACTATTTTTAAGTGTTTTCAATTTACAATTGTTTGGCATTTTCTGATTTTAATGCCGCCGCCACCACCACTCAGTCTTTTTTTCTGCATTGCTACATGAATTAAGCATTTAGCGTTTCTTTGTCTTTGAATTTGACAACTTTTTGAAGACAGTTTTAAAAAGAAAAGCTGAAGTGATTTTAGAGTTGTGATTGTCTCAAGATTTCGACCTAAAAATACAAGAAATAGGAGCACAAGTAAACCATGTGGTCTGTCCAACTTGGTCAGCCATTTAGTGTAATAATGGGATTCAACCCCACTTTCCTGCCTCATTCCTCCCCTCTTGTCACATTCTTTCTTTTGGTTTTCTTTTGGTTTCTCGCAAAAAAATCTATCATAGTTTGAATACATGCTGTGAAAGAATGCACAACCTCTCTGGTAAATAATTTCTAATATTCACAACTCTTTTGAGTTAAGGTGTTTCTCCTCATCTGTCTAAAATTGTTTTATTTGCTGCATGTTTTCAAAGTCCCTGATCTGAGCACTTTGTGTCTTCTCTATAGTTTTCAACATTAAGGAGGAATGAAAGGCTTGGGGGAGGGATGGTGATGAAGGTGGTAACTAGGATGTTGTCTTGCTCCTATTTGACTTAATGCCATGAGACTTTGAGGTATGGAGTCCACGTTGATGGATTCAAGACCACTCCCTCCTAATTGTATACCACAATGTTCTGGTGGATCTGTTTGTCAATGGTGCAAGATATATCCTGTATTAGTAATGGAAATATCTGGGAGATTGAAAGGTATCTTATGACTTTCTTCATGTTATCTACCTTTTGATTAGTTACATTCTCAAATTGTGATAAATTTGCAAATAGGATTTTCCCTTTACTGAAACCATGTTGACTTGTAATCATACAATGGTCTTTGATTTGCATTAAGATGACTTTTCTGTAATAGCTTGTAGCATTTTGCCGAGAATTGATATTGGGCTAATTGGCATGTGGTTCCCTGCTTTATTTCTCCCTTCTTTTCTTGAAAACTGATGTAATATTTGCTTGGTTTCAAGTCTACTGGGTTCATTCCAGTGAGTGTGACTGCCTCCTGGAACTAAGTGTCTAGGCAACCTTTTTTCCCCCTTCCCTGATGCCCCACAATATTTACACTTAAGGCTTCAGCTCAGCATCCACTAGCTGAAAGTGCCCACATGCTTTAGTGATGGAAGATTAGTTAATAGTTAACATTCAGTAGTCAATTAGTTAATATTACACAGCTAAAGTAATAAATAGGAACTTGTACTTCCTGTGCTTTGAGCTCAACTGTTGGGGGCTGATAAAGGTAGTAAATGGAGGACCCTTTATCCTGCTGTGCATTAAATTCCTACACGAACCCAACTGGCTTGTCTTTTTTGGGTGTTAGCAATGTTGCCTAAGCCAGCATTTATTGCCCACCCTGAATTGCTGAGGACTTGAAGAGTCCACCATGTTGCTTTAGGTACGAAGCCACATGCAGATGAGCAAGGATGGAAGATTTCTTCCTTAATGGACACTATTGAAGTAGATAGGGTTTTAAATGACCATCAACAGTGGTTACCTGGTTACCATTTAGACAATAGACAATAGGTGCAGGAGTAGGCCATTCTGCCCTTCGAGCCTGCACCACCATTCAATATGATCATGGCTGATCATCCTTAATCAGTATCCTGTTCCTGCCTTAGCTCCATAACCCTTGATTCCACTATCCTTGAGAGCTCTATCCAACTCTTTCTTAAATGAATCCAGAGACTGGGCCCCCACTACCCTCTGGGGCAGAGCATTCCACACAGCCACCACTCTCTGGGTGAAGAAGTTTCTCCTGAGCTCTGTCCTAAATGGTCTACCCCGTATTTTTAAGCTGTGTTCTCTGGTTCGGCACTCACCCATCAGCGGAAACATGTTTCCTGCCTCCAGAGTGTCCAATCCTTTAATAATCTGATATGTCTCAATCAGATCCCCTCTCAGTCTTCTAAACTCAAGGGTATACAAGCCCAGTCACTCCAGTCTTTCAGCATAAGGTAGTCCCGCCACTCCAGGAAGTGACCTAGTGAACCTACGCTGCACTCCCTCAATAGCCAGAATGTCTTTCCTCAAATTTGGAGACCAAAACTACACACAATACTCCAGGTGTGGTCTCACCAAGGCCCTGTACAGCTGCAGAAGAACCTCTTTGCTTCTATACTCAATCCCTCTTGTTATGAAGGCCAGCATGCTATTAGCCTTCTTCACTGCCTGGTGTACCTGCATGCTTACCTTCATTGACTGGTGTACAAGAACACCCAGATCTCTCTGTACTGCCCCTTTACCTAAATTGATTCCGTTTAGGTAGTAATCTGCCTTCTTGTTCTTGCCACCAAAGTGGATAACCATACATTTATCCACATTAAACTGCATCTGCCATGCATCTGTCCACTCACCTAACCTGTCCAGGTCACCCTGTAATCTCCTAACATCCTCCTCACATTTCACCCTGCCACCCAGCTTTGTATCATCAAAATTTGCTAATGTTATTACTAATACCATCTCCAAATCACTAATTGTAAAAAGCTGCGGTCCCAGCACTGATCCCTGCGGTACCCCACTGGTCACTGCCTGCCATTCCGAAATGGAGCAGTTTATCACTATTCTTTGTTTCCTGTCAGCCAGCCAACTTTCATTCAAAGTTAGTCCTTTGCCCCCAATACCATGCGCCCTAAGTTTGCTCACTAACCTCCTATATGGGACTTTATCAAAAGCTTTCTGAAAGTCCAGGTACACTATATCTACTGGATCTCCCTCGTCCATCTTCAGAGTTACATCCTCAAAAAATTCCAGAAGATTAGTCAAGCATGATTTCCCCTTCATAAATCCATGCTGACTCTGTCCTATCCTGTTACTACTATCCAGATGTGCAGTAATTTCTTCCTTTATAATAGACTCCAGCATCTTTCCCACCACTGAGGTCAGACTAACTGGTCTATAATTTCCTGCTTTCTCTCTCCCACCTTTCTTAAAAAGTGGTACAACATTAGCCACCCTCCAATCCGCAGGAACTGATCCCGAATCTATCGAACTCTGGAAAATAATCACCAACGCATCCACGATTTCTCGAGCCACCTCCTTCAGTACCCTGGGATGTAGACCATCAGGCCCCGGGGACTTGTCAACCTTCAGACCTAACTGTCTCTCCAACACCAATTCCTGGCAAATATAAATTTCTTTCAGTTCAGGTCCTTCAGCCACTGTTACCTCTGAGATTGCTTGTGTCTTTCCCAGTGAACACAGATCTGAAGTACCAATTCTTCTGCCATTTCTTTGTTCCCTGTAATATATTCCCCTGTTTCTGCTTTCAAGGGCCCAATTTTAGTCTTAAGCATTTTTCTTTGCCTTTCACATACCTAAAAAAACTTTTACTATCCTCCTTTTTTATATTTTTGGCCAGTTTACCTTCGTACCCTCATTTTTTTCTCTGCGTATTTCCTTCTTCGTAATCCTCTGTTGTTCTTTAAAAGCTTCCCAGTCCTCCGTTTTCCCACTTATCTTTGCTATGTTATACTTTTTCTCTTTTAACTTTGTTTCTTAACTTCCCTCTTCAGCCACGGCCACCCTGCCTCCTCCTAGGATCTTTCTTCCTTTTTTGGAATGAACTGATCCTGCATCTTTTAAATAGATTTTAGATTTAGATTACTTAGTGTGGAAACAGGCCCTTCGGCCCAACAAGTCCATACTGACCTACCGAAGCGCAACCCACCCAGACCCATTCCCCTACATTTACCCCTGCACCTAACACTACGGGCAATTTAGTATGGCCAATTCACCTGACCTGCACATTTTTGGACTGTAGGAGGAAACCAGTGCACCCGGAGGAAACCCACGCAGACACAGGGAGAATGTGCAAACTCCACACAGTCAGTTGCCTGAGGCAGGAATTGAACCCGGGTCTCTGGCACTGTGAGGCAGCAGTGCTAACCACTGTGTGCCACCGTGCCACCCACAATTCTGCATTATACACAGAAATATCTGCCATTGTTCCTCCACTGTCATCCCTGCTAAGGCATTGCACCATTGAACTTTGGCCAGCTTCTCCCTCAGCTCCATAGTTCCCTTTATTCAACAGAAATATTGTCACTTCCGATTGTACCCTCTTTCCCCCTCAAATTGCAGATTGAAGCTTATTGTATTATTGTCACTACTTCCCAATGGCTCCTTCACTTCGAGGTCCCTGATCAATTCTGGTTCGTTGCACAGTACCAGATCCAGAATTGCCTTCTCCCTGGTAGGCTCCAGCACCAGCTGTTCTAAGAATCCATCTGAGGCACTCCATAAAGTCTCTTTCTTTTTTTTAGATTAGATTAGATAACTTTACAGTGTGGAAACAGGCCCTTCAGCCCAACAAGTCCACACCGCCCCGCCGAAGCGCAACCCACCCATACCCCTACATTTATCCCTTACCTAACACTACGGGCAATTTAGCATGGCCAATTCACCTGACCTGCACATCTTTGGATTGTGGGAGGAAACCGGAGCACCCGGAGGAAACCCACGCAGACACGGGGAGAATGTGCAAACTCCACACAGTCAGTCGCCGGAGGCGGGAGAATATTCATTTCCCAGGCCCTGTCCACTTGAAGCCACGTCTCAGTTATCCCCACAACATCGTATCTGCCAATTTCCAAAAGAGCCTCTTATTTCTAATGCTTCGTGCATTCATATATAGTATTTTTTAATTTTGTTACTGCCCTCACCCTTCCCATCAACTCCTAATGCATTCAACCTTACAGCATGATCCCGTTTTGAGTTTTCTGCTTCATTGATACAAGTCTTCTGCTTCAAGTCTTTCTTGACTTCCCTTGTTTTAATTCTGTTTTTAACATTTCTATCATGGTGGGATTTGAACCACAAGATCCCAAGACATGAGCCTGTCACTGCCTCCCCAATATTATATACTCTTTCCTGATGCCTGACTTTGGACGTAATCTCCTGACTGTACACCCTCCTGACCATAGTTTGAAAAAGCTGGCTCTTTTTAAAGGAATGACAAGTTTGTTTTGCATTTTTTTCACATGCTGTGGCCATCTATATTAGTGAATTAGAGAAAACATAACCTTGACCCCATAGATAAGTACTCTTTATGCTGGTGAACTACATGGCAACAAAATTGCCATGAAAGGTAGACTAATAAACCATGTCAAGAATGACTCAAAATTGAACTAATGAGTTGAAAAAGGTTGAAATATATATAGAGCTGGAAGCAGTTTTGCAATATCACAATGATTGGAAATACCCTGATGCACCTTAGCATTGAGAATAGCCAGGAATTAGATAAGTGTTACTTTCAAGGAATTAAAAACATGTCTTTTGAAATAAACATCTTTATTCTCTTTTACATAGGTGAATCAACTGAGCAAACATTTTAACATTTACGTATTCTCATTGAAAAAACCAAACATTGAATGACTAGAGGAGGAACAGAAAATTGGCTTGCAGGCTTCTGAAGTATTGTAAAGAATAGCAACAGAAGAGCCTGTGAATGCTTCAACCATCACTGCAAACTGTGCCCCCCACCACCAACAGTAGAAAACAGGAGATTTAGATGGTCCCTCCTAAGTATTAAGATATTGTTTAATGAAGAGGTACTGATAAAATGAATAACTTAATTATGTAAATAGACAATAACTGTACACAAAGGTTGTGTGCAATTGGCTGGCACTGTTTTTTTTTGACGTGACGCTCCCTTTCATTCAAGTTCTATTGTACTATCGGACTCTTTGATTAAAATAGATGGTAACTTGTATCCAAGACAATGGATGAAGAAACATTTCGTTGGACTTCCACTCTTTTTAAATTCAGAACCTAGTCCTTGGGTAATGTGATTATACTTTTGTTTTTTTCTGCATTGTCCGCATTTTTTTTTCAACTTGTCCTGAAACATAATTCCATCTTTCCTAGTATACTGGAGATTGTGTTCTCTTGCCTATAGTCTGAGTAAAATGGCCAATTTTGGAAATTGCACATTTTTACAAAGATGGAATAGTAATGGAGTCTTGAGTATGAGTTTGCCACAGCTCATGTTTAAACCTCTTTTCTGAGAAAGTTATAGCTTTTGCAAAAGAAATTGGATGGAAATATTAAAAATGAAGTTCATTATCCAAAACCAATCAAAGTCTTAAATAGATGTTCTCAGTTCTTCTGTTTCAGTTTTTTTTGTGTGGTGGTGAATGCATGCCGATTTTTCTACAATATAGTTTTTTCAATGGGAGATTTGTGCTTGAATGAAGAGTATACTAAAAGTCTCAGAGCAAGGTATACTTGGAAGGAACAAGCATTACTAGTAGTAGTTGTGTTTATTTTACAAACCAGAGGTTTAGTTCCTAAATACTGTTTAGGAAAAGCAATTTAATGTGTGTATTTTCATTTTTGGCAATTACACTCAGTTAAGGTGGAGGGGTGTAGAGAAGGGGTAGAACTATCTGATTGTCATGTTTCATAATATAATAATCCATACTTAATTTGGATCCTTGTTAAGCACAAGTTAGTTAATGGTCTCACTTCCATAGAGGCAAAGCTTGCCATAATAAAATATTGCAATATTCATTTTCATAACTAATTTCTTCCAAAATATTTGGATCTGTTGAATAGAATCTGTTCTAATAACTTTTATGTTTTCATGCTAACCATTTTGTACTAACTCCAGTTTCTTTTTAAAGCAATTTTGACTGGGCCAACTAATTATAACCATATGATTAATTGTATTGCAGCTTCAATGAGATACCAGCAAGTCTTGCACAGTTGTATCAATAATTGTCTCTGAATATGAACTAAAGTTCTAATATCATGGCAAAATATCAAATCCACCTTTTTATGTTTTTAACTATCTGTAGTTAAAAAGTGAAGTTTGAATCCACTTAATGCCTCTTTGTTGTGCCTCACTGACCTCTTGGAAACTTTAGAATAATCATCTTTATATCACTTACTATTTCACCTGTGGTTTGTGTGTTTGATTCTGATGTTTCAAACATATGTTGTCAGAATTCTAAGAGATGAATACCTAAAGTTTTTAGCTTTGTAATTCAGTCAGATTGAATCTGACTTGAAAGTCATAAATTGAAAGTGCTTAATTTGACCATCAACTTTCAACCAAAATACAATTCAAAGCCCACTTGTGATTCATATTTGTTGTTGGAAGGAGTCCATGATCAATTGTTTGACTAGTTCCCTTCATTTATTAAAGGGTGCAATGCTATGGAATATTGTTTTTCTTTAATTTGCGGCTTCAGGTTGCATGTAACTTCTACCTTTTTTTATTCCAATTTGTAGAAGAGATTGAGATCCTGGTAGTGCATTAGTTCAAATCGGAATGTACAGTGAGCTGGCTGATCTAGCAATGGTTTTAATACTACCTCTTGTATATGAGGATGTCGGTCCTTTTAACAACTGTGTCAATTTGTGAAGTACTACTTGAAACTAATGCAGAAGTTTGTTTAATATTAGAGGTAGAAGCACTTTCTGTGCCAATTCCAGACGAGTCTGTTATTTCCGGGTTCAGACAGTAACTGAATCATGAATTCATGCAAATGTAACTTTTTTATTGATTTTTAGCTGCTGATGTAATTATTGTAACATTTTTGTTAGGGATGTCAATGAATTATATCTTAAGCTAATATTAAGTGTTGCTATTTACAATTTAATTTTGCTTTCCTCTCCATCTACTCAGTTAAATTGCCAGTAATGTGATTGTGTCTTAAACACTTAATTGGTGTGGAGCATTGATGTGTGAACATCCTCATGGCTTTCAGTTGTTATGGGTACACATTATTTGATTAATTCTCAAGAGGCTGTTATTTTGTACAGAAATATCTAAATACAACTTTGCTGTTAATGAAAAATAAACTCTTCTCCTATTATGAATTAATGCATGGTTAAGTTGGTTAGATATGTACAATGAATGCTGACTTGGAATAATTGCAGATATTTGATAGTGTAAATAGGTTCTTATGTTGTATAGTGGTTCTCAATGTCAGAAAATGAGTTGTGGTGAAGTGACCACAGAACTTATGTGCCTCCCTTGTATCACTGGATTTTGCAATTTTTTTTATATTCCTAGTAATATCCTGCAAAAAGTACAATACCTTCCCCCTGCTTCAGTTAAAAGCTTTTAAGTAGAAGTTCAATCAAACCGCTTCTATGGAGAAAGTAGTGAACATTCTTGTACACTAAGGTGACTTGTGGTTTTCTTGATGAAAGTTAAAGTTTAGTATTTCCACTTGCATATCTTACTAGCTTTTTTTGTAAGAAGTGTCAGTGGCTGCAGTTTTTTTTTAACCATTTTAAGATTTTGATATTTCTTGCAGGCATTATTCTCCTTGGCCTTTGCCATGTAATTTCATAGTGGTAAAAACAGAACAGCTTAACAATCTTGTCACTTTTTTTTTCTTTTTAAGTAGCAGTGGCAGTCTAGGTTTTCTAGAACACTTAATCCAAATGTTGGATACGAGGGGCTGATGGTCAAATTTTGGCTTTGTTTACATCCCTCTCTCTACCACAAATAGTTTAACTGTTTATTAGCACTAAAACCTGTAAGCATCTTATGTAATTAATGCAAAAACCTTTTGTTTTTTTGGGTTTTGGGTCCAGGGTGCATGGTTACTCCAGATTCCATTAGTACCAAAGGTCCTGTATAATGAAAATGATAAATTATTTCCATTCAAACTGAAACAATTAAACCTTAACAAATTTATACTAGATTGTGAAGTGCTTTTCACACCTGCCATTGTAGTGTACTGTTAATTCAATTTGCACATTGATCTTGTTTACAAGTTAATACCACAATACAGCTGTGTAGAAATCTGTTTTCTATCCTTTTGAAAGCCGATTTTATTCAAATAGTTAACCCATTTTGCTGCTCAATTGCTGACATTTTTAAATTTGGGAATGATGTTTGTTTGTTTGTTTGTTTGTTTGTTTTTGTTTGTTTAATTAACTTAATTGTGTGCATGTTGTATAATTCAGAAGCCTGAATACAGCTTAATTTGTGATATTATTTAAATTGATATTTAATGTCTTATGCAGGCAATTAAATTCAGATTATTCAGATTATATCTGTCTCTGTTAGATGTATTCGGTAATATTTTGCTGCCTTGAGTTTGCTTCTGAAACTGATTGTTCAAGGCTGCTCGTTTTTGTTTCTTTGTTCCTCAGTAAATTAATTTAAAGAATAAGTGGGATATGAAAAGAAGAGATGGACGTTCTCATAAACCTTGGATGATAGTTAAAAGCACATTTAAGCAGTTCGGGGTTTGTCTGTTTTGGGGAAAAATCTGGTGAAAGGAATAATTTTCAAAAATGCTAAACCAAAATATGAATTTTCTTTCCTGTAAATCTAAAATGCCACAATGTTATAGTTTGCAGATGCCATTTCAGTTGGAGCTTATTTTGGAGAACATTGAGAAGACTGCATATAATTTAAACACTTGTGAATGTCTTAAATTTTGATCACTACCTGTTAACTGAGTGATTTAACAATAAAAGTGAAATGAGCTTGTTAACTGGTTATTAAATCAATTTAAATGCAACTTTTCCAGTCATCTTGTAAACATAGCCTTGAAGATGCACTTTGTCAGAATTGATTCAAATTGTTTACTGCCAACCTTGGGTGTATTAAGAGTTCTGTGATTTTCATACACTCTTCTCGTTAACTTTAGTATATCAACAGGTAACAATTTCATGCTTATCAGGCAATAATTTTGAAATCTTTTTTGATTTTTAAATCTCATTTTAATACTTTTATTTTGAATTGCTAAAAATTGAAGGGATTTTGGTTTGAACTTAGCTTTTGCATTCCTCATTGTGACAATGCAGGAAATGGTGGGTATGCAAAAATCTGTTTTCTTTGCAACTTGTCTGAGTTCTGGTCTCTGATTTAACTGAATTAATTGCATACATAATATTTCAGAGAACCTTATTTTGGACAGCCCTCCAAATTTAAAGAAAAGTTAAAATAATTTATCAGTATTGCACCTTTTGTGATAATAAATGACAGCTCTAAAGTACATGCTTGGACTTTGGAAAGAATGGAATGTTATACGTGAGTTGCCAGAAGTGACTTGGTTACAAAAATCAATAAAATAAATTGTCTGAATGTTTGTGTTTGTTTGTTTAAATGAGGAAAATATTTTGCTTTATATGATAGGCAGGATTACTACAAATACTATGTTCTACCCAGTACACTGGTTTCACCAGTAGTGCTTTCCCCTCCCCTTTTAAAGTCCTAATTTGCAAATAAGAAAAAGCAAGCATCACTGAATATGATAGGCACAGGGAGGAAAATGTGGGTAACTGCTTCACCTTCTCCACAGTTAGAGTCTCCTTCATTAGGAAGAAGACCTTTTTATGATGAAGACCTACTCTGAGGGATGACTGCTTTTTAAAGCCATAACAGTTTATTCTTAAGTACAAGAAGTTTTTTTTGACATTGCAAAATTTGATCTCTTAGTCTTAAATGGTATTTTCAATGAGTTCAGTTCATCTTTTGCACTATTGAATTTCAATTTGCTTTTTAATTGGCTTGTAGGTAACTTTCACAAGTGTATCCATGTTCCCTGGCTGAAAGGGCAGAATTTGGAAGCTCCCACGTTCCTATAGAGAATTGTGGTTATAAGTCTTGTGACAAATTGGTAAAAGATTACCTTATGACATAATTATGGGACCATTAAAATTGCAGCTGAGGAATTAAATAATCATAGTATTCAAATTAAGATTTGTTTGATTAGTGATATAAACATATTTCACACAACTGACTACAATCTACTTGTTTCATGAGGACTAAATATCATCTAATATGCCTTTGTCCTTGACTCCCAAAATGTGTTTTTCATAAACATCAATAAAGAACAAGTTGAGAAAGCCCTTGCTGCCTTTGCTTGAAACACCCAGGCTACCTCATTAGCTTTTTATTAGAAAAATAATTGGGATGACTGGTATTAATACCCTAATAGTACTAATATATTCCATAAAGAGCTCTATTACGTTGCTCTCTTGCAGATCATTATTTGTTACAAAAATAACAACAAGGTTTAAATTAAAGGATAGAGGGCAAGCTATACACACACACACACACACACCATTGTAAACTCTATGCAGGTCCTGAGGTACCTGTGCAGATTTGGTGCTGAAAACTAAGTGTAAGCTAATTCACTGTTGAATTTCATGAAGAGGCAGCTTGGTGGTACACATTCTATAATTAAATTAGTTTACTGTCAAGAAGTTTAAGTCTTTATTTTGTTACATTATCAGGGTTTTGTAATCCACAAATGATTGGATTCATAATCAAATTCTGATGTTCTTGTTCAAAACTCATAGGAGATTGCATCCTGATTGCGAATGAATCCTAAGGTGCATTTTCTTGATAATTGTACTTTTAGTCTATGTTTTAAGTATTAAAAAACTTTTTAATGCTGTTTTCTTCATATGAAGTAATGATCGACATTATGATTAAGTAAAAAAGTTCACAATCCTGTTGCTTGCATATCATGCTTGCAGAAAGTTGTTCAAAAATGTACCGGAGGTAATTCAATTGGTATAGCATGTAGACATTTGACAACTTTCTTGCATGTCTTCAGAACTATATATTCAGTTGGTCAGATTACTTACATCCCACTAACTAGTCTTTCACTTTTAACTGAATTTATTGGGAATGCCACATTGCATACAGGAATGTGTCATATTTACTGGTCATTATTTCAGCTGAAGTCATGCATAACATACATTTCTGTGACCATCAGAATAAAAATGTATGACTGCTGTTGGATGAGGTCCTGTGGTAGCTTTAGTTTGTAAAATGCTACCTATTTATTTGTAAAGATTAACTTGGAGGAAGTTTAATAAAACTGGAGGGGAAAAAAGTGTTTTGATTTGTTTTGTCTTATATAATCTGATAACTGAAGTTATTAGGACATGGTGATTTTTTGAAAGTATAACCTTTTTAATATCCTCTTTGAAATTCACTTGTCAATGTTCCTTAATTATAAAGTATGTTGAATTTGTGCTCATGGAAAAATATCTTGACAACTCGATTTTTAAATAAAATTATGCATAACTTCTGCATTCCCAAACAAAACATTTTTTCTGAAATATTTCAGAAATGTGAGCTTGAAGTTTGTACTGGATCATAGACAATTTTAAGAGAGCAGTTGTGAAGCTATGTAACAGGTTTTTGGACCATTATTCTGCTTGCCTCCATATTCCCACTCCTTCATTCTTCCACTTTTTTTTTAAAAAAAAGCTCCAAATGGTTTGGAAGGACTAATGATCTTTTGCACTCCAAAAGTGCATATTTTATAGATGGTATAAACTGCTACTGAGCATTCCACCTCCCCCAACTTGCACCTTGTAGATGGTGGACAGGATTTTGGTGGGTGGTACAGATGGTGAGTTATTCACTACAATATTCCTAGCCTCTGACCTGTTCTCATAGCCACTCTGAATCCTCCGCTAAACAGAAACTCAACTGGACTCATTCAAAAAATATGTAGTTTATGTAGTATCAAGGGGTGGTGGTTAGGTTGCCTCTTTATTGGAGATGGTCATTGCCAGGCATTTGTGTGGCCTAAATGTCGTCTTCTATTTTGTCAGCCCAAACCTAGATGTTGTCCAAATCTTGTTGCAGTTGGGCATGCACTTTCAGTAGCTGGTGTAGCATGTAGTGCTGAACACTGCATCACATATGAACATTCCCAATTCTGACCTTATGATGGAGGGAAGGTCATGATGAAATAGCAGAACGATTAGGGTTAGAACACTACTGTGATGGACCTATGCAACAACCACAACTGTCAGATATGACTCCAACAGTGGAACTATTTTTCCCCTTAGTTTTTATTTACTTAAGCTTTGCTAGGGCTCATTTTTGATTGCAGGGGCATTTGCTTTCACCTCCCAACCTTGCTCTGTGTAGTACTGATTGATTTTTGATGTTTTCAAAATATTAGTCACTTTCACCTCTCAAAAATCTTAACTTTTCCAATCTTTCTTCATAAGTGGAGTATGTCATTCCTGCAACTACGTCAGAGAGTGTGCAGCAGTCAAAGTGTTCACATGCTAAAGTGTGGCACCTATAACAATTGCAACTCTTTAATTTATGCTGTTCTCAATTTTCTCTCTTCGAAATGTATCACCTCCCTGAAGAAGTTCACCTGCCACCTTCCTGTGTACTCTACTCCCTTCTCAGTCTTTTTTTTGAAGTTCTACACTTTTTGCTTTACAATTTACACTAATTCCAAAATGAGTAAATCATGAGGAAAAGCAAGAGTCTCCCTGCTAACTAATCAATTAACAGTTCAGCTTTCATACTGCTCAGCCCATTCTTGCATTAATTAATATTGCAAATATCCCTTTCATTCCATGAATTAAGTTAGTATCATAGCATGGTCTTGTAATCAATCTGGAATGTTCTTTGGTAGTTGAGGTAATGTACATTACCCTCACTAACCCTTGTCAAAGGACATCAAGTTTCATTATTGGTCCCTCACATGAATAATTCACCTACATTTGTCGGGTTATTAATTTAGTCCCAATTATATTACAATAATTTATAGATGTTAAAGTTACCCGCCCCCAGCGACGAACAACGTGGTGACGTCACGGTCACCTAGCGACCACCGTCTCCTAGCGACGGGGAACAACCGCCTCTCGGGCCCAGGGGAACGAGCCGCTACCGGTCCCGGTCCGGTCCTTACCGCCTCTCTCGGGCCCAGGGGGATCCCCAGCCTCATCATGTCGGACACACTCATCATCCAGCCTGACGAGAAGTCCATCACCGTCAACTCCGATGTCGCCGAGGAGAGAATCGCCGCCCGCCGCATCCGGATCGCCGAGCGGCAGGAGGAGAAGCGACGGTGGGAGCGGCGGATGGAGTTATCATCAGACCGGCCGGGGGGGGTGGGAGGACGGAAGCGAAGAGAAGGGGGGTGGGGGTGG
>NC_057712.1:3505367-3544628 GCF_004010195.1 Chiloscyllium plagiosum | reverse complement strand
CAGGAGAGGTGTAGGGGATAGGTGTAGGGGAGAGGTGGGAGGAGAGCAGAATTTGGGGGTGATGGAGGTGGAGGTGGGAGGAGATTTGGCAGAGAGAGAGAAGGAATATTGCCTGGGAGAGGCTGTCCAAGAGAACAGGGAGTTGTGGTCTGGACTACCTTGGGGGAGATAGGGGAATGTGGTCCGTTATGGTGGATATGGTCTTGCATTTATAAGCTGAAAGTGCTAATGAATAGTACATAATAACATGTATTAAAGATTTACATTTGGATGTATTTAATATTGTCACTAGTAGGTAGAATGAACAGTGGATTCATGTTTAAATGTGGTGGGGTTGAGTTTTCACTTTAGGCGCAATCATGAAATTGCAACCAGAACATGCTCAGAATTGTATTGGCCTGTTGTTCAAGCATCTGCTAAAATTTGTTTGTGTAATTGCAAACAAAATTTTGCGTGAACCAGTTGTAATTAAACAATTGGACAATTCAACAAATTTATAAGAGGACTCCAGGGAATCAAGTTACAATTGTTATTGAATAAAGTTGTTACAGTCCTAGTGGAGCATAGGGCTGGTCTCTCATTTGAGTGAGATGAATGGTGGTGGTTTAACATGATTAGATTTTTTTAGATTAGATTACATTACAGTGTAGAAACAGGCCCTTCGGCCCAACAAGTCCACACCGACCCGCCGAAGCGAAACCCACCCATACCCCTACATTTACCCCTTACCTAACACTACGGGCAATTTAACATGACCAATTCACCTGACCCTGCACATCTTTTGTGATGTGGGAGGAAACCGGAGCACCCGGAGGAAACCCACGCAGACACGGGGAGAACGTGCAAACTCCACACAGTCAGTCGCCTGAGGCGGGAATTGAACCCGGGTCTCAGGCGCTGTGAGGCAGCAGTGCTAACCACTGTGCCACCGTGCCGCCCACCATGCCACCATGCCACAGGTGAGGGGAGAGATTAAGCAGGAGAGACCTTCATGGTAACCTCTGCCAATGCAGGAATTGAACCCACTGTTGGCATTACTCTGCATTGCAAATCAATCATCCAGTAGCCCCCTGACTCATGAATTACGACTGGGAGAAAGGGAAGACTGCAGATGCTGAAGATCAGAGTCAAAAAGTGTGGTGCTGGAAAAACATAGCCAGTCAGACAGCATCTGAGGAGCAGGACAATTAACATTTTGAGCATAAGCTCTTCATCAGGAAGGTGGGGGGCCCAAGGGGTTGAGAGATAAATGGGAAGGGGTGGGGCTGGGGGGAAGGTAGCTGGGAATGCGATAGGTAGATGAAGGTGGGGGGGTGATGGTGATAGGTCGGAGTGGAGGTGGCATGGATAGGTAGAAAGGAAGATGGACAGGTAGGACAGTTCAAGAGGGCGGTGCTGAGTTGGAGGGTTGGATCTGCAATAAGGTGGGGAGATGAGGAAACTGGTGAAATCGATATTGATCCTGTGTGGTTGGAGAGTCCCAAGGCAAAAATGGCAGAGGATGATGCGTTCTTCCTCCAGGTGCGGGTGGCTGGAATTTGGTGGTGGCATCCTTGCAAGTCCTTGGCGGAATGGGAGGGGGAGTTGAAGTGTTTGGCCTCAGAGCAGTGCGATTGTTTAGTGCTTGTGTCCCAGAGATGTTCTCTGAAACGTTCTGCATGTTGGCGTCCTGTCTCCTCAATTTAGAGGAGACCACATCAAGAGCAACGGACACAGTAGGTGACGTATGTGGAAGTACTGGTAAATCTCTGTCAGATGTGGAAAGATCCTTTGGGACTTTGGATGGAGGTGAGGGGGGGAGATCCTCACCTTCCACCCCACCAACGTCCGGATACAACGCATCATCCTCTGCCATTTTTGCCACCTACAATCGGATCCCACCACCAGAGATATATTTCCGTTCCCACCCCTATCTGCGTTCCACAGAGACCATTGCCTCCGTCAGGAAATGATGCCTGACAAATTTCTGAGAATTTTTTAAGGAGATGACAAGCAGGAAAGATAAAGGGGAACCAGTGGATGTAATTTATTTGAATTTCCAAAACGGGTTCAACAAAGTACCACACATAAAACAACTTACCAAGATAAGAGTCAAGAGGTCTGGCAGCAGTGGGGAGAAAGCAGAGTGAACTTGGATACTAGCTTTTTGTGATTCATGCATGAATCGTTCTGTGCTGCACCTTTCCACAGTCTTTCTTCATTTAATATTCAGCCTTGTCTGTTCTTCCTGTGATTATGCATAAAATCACATCCAAGTTCATTGTGTAATAATAAAGCAAATGAACTTCTGGTTTTATTTCAAGGGGCATAGAATATAAAAATAGTGAAGTTTTGCTAAAGCTGCACAAAGCACTAATCAGACCGCGCTGAGAATGCTATGAACAGTTTTAGCTTCCTTATCAAAGGAAAGATGCATTGGCATTGGACAGTGTCTATAGAAGGTTCACTAGGTGATTCTGGATATGGAGGGATTTTCTTATGAGTCAAGTTTAAGTGAACTGGGCTTATATACTTTGACATTCAGAAGGTTGAAAGGCAACCTTATTGAAATATATAAGATTCTTAGGGACCTTAGGGTAGATGTGGTGAGATACTTTCCACTTGTGGGAGAGTGAGCAGTTGGCCATTTAAGATAGAGATGAGAAAGGATTTCCTTTTTGAGGGTAGTGAATTTGTGAGATTACTTAGCACAGTGTAAAGGCTGGATTGTCAAGAATATTCAAGGCTGAGATGGACGGATTTTTAATTAGTAAGGCAGTCTAAAGTTGTGGAGAAAAGGAAGGAAAATAGCTTTGAAAATTATAAGATCAGCTGTGATCTCATTGTAAGGTGGAGAAGCCAATGACCTATTCTTCTGCTTCTTATGGTCTTGTGTGATTCCTTGTCACAAATAATTTCTGACCTCTTTGTCTCCATCCTTGGTGTAGTGTTGGGAAGGGGAAAGCAGATATTAGAGTAGATCCCCAACAGTGTGGAAACCGCCCTTTGGCCGAATCAGTCCACATCGACCCTCTGAAGAGTAACCCACCCAATCCCATTTCCCTCTGACTAATGCACCTAACACTATGGGCAATTTAGCATGGCCAATTCACCTGACCTGCACATCTTTGCTGACCACTGAGCCACTGTGCCACCCTTATTGCTGCACAGTGATTCAAAAAAGTTACTGGTGATTTCCTCATCTATGATTTTTGTTTGTCATATTTAAAAGATTCACATAACAAATGAAGTATGTGTCAAATCATTTTGCAGGGAAGCAATGGAGAGAATTTATGGTATTGAGGAAGAGGAAAAAGAGGATTTAAGTAAAAGCTGCAAGCAGATTGTGGACTCGCATCAGGTCAGTTCTTTAATATTAACGTACACCTGTCCATATTCACTCTCCTTTACTTTTCTTTAGCTTGATAGTGCACATGCATTACTCAGTCATTGCACATTGAATCTGCTTTGACTGACCATTTTGGTGTTGGAAAAGTAAAAGAAGATGTATTCTGTGATATGATGAATTGCAATATTCCCCCAGTGACACCGATTTGTGGTATTGCGATGTTTCTGATGATGCCTTACTTTCTTCGATAATTTTGCTTGAACTAATGAACTAGCAGTTTTTCACTCACTCTATCCTAAACATGCTTAATGTTGGGAAAATTCCACTATATCTGTTAACATAGGATGGGCAGTATGGTGATTCAGTAGGGCAGCATGGTGGCTCAGTGGTTAGCACTGCTGCCTCACAGCTCCTGGGACCCGGATGCAATTCCAACCTCAGGTGAATGTCTGTGTGGAATTTGCATGTTCTCCTTTTGTCTGTGTGGGTTTCTACTAGGTGCTCTGGTTTCCTCCCACAGTCCAAAGATGTGCACGTTAGTTGGATTGGCCATGATAAATTGCCCATAGTGTTCAGGGATATGTAGGTTAAAGTGCATTAGCCACAGGAAATGCAGAATTATAGGGTAGGGAGATTGGTCTGAGTGGAATAGTCTTCAGAGGATTGGTCTGGCCTGGGTCTGAATGGCCTGTTTTCACGTTGTGGGGATTATGTGACTGACTGGTCTCAGCAGAGCAGTTGCAGTAAGAGTTCATGGTGACATTGCATGACTGCTGAAACAACCAATTGTGCCTTTGTTACCTCAGCTTTGAATATTCCAGTACACTTTCAGCTAGCCTCCCAACATACTTCCCATAAACTGGAACTCATCCAAAACTTTGCTCCCTGTATTCAAACTTACACCTAGTCCCCTTCACCCATTATCCCTTCTGGTTTAAAATTTAAATCCCTGATTTCAAATAGCAACATGATATTGCCCCTTGCTATCTCTCTTACTCCCTTCAACTTTACAATTTTTGTGAAATTGCTGCTCTGAACATTCCAGTTTTACTTCTTCCACTATTATCAGTCATGCTTTTGGCTGCTTGGACTCCCAGCTCTGGAGTTCCCTTCCTAAATCTCTATACCTTGCTCTCCTTTAAGAGTCTCTTTAAAGCTCACATCTTTCAACAAGGATTTTTTCACATCTCCTAATATCTCCTTATATGGCTTGGTGTCAAAGTTTATTTAATAATACGAAGCACTTTGGGACTTTTTTAACATTGAAGGCACCATATAAATGTTGGAGTGGAGATTCATTGATGGCTGTTGTTTTTGCAGGTCTGCCTTTGTAACTGACAATGTGGTCTGAGAAATGAATTGACTCTTTCAAGAATTTACATTTTTTATTAAGTGTCAGGCTGCTTCTTTAAGCAGTTTAAAACCATTTTAATACTTACTGCCCAACTCTAGTTGCCCTTGAGCTGCCTTTTTGAACTGCTGCTAGGGAGGGAGTTCCATGTCAATGCTATCTGTACCCTCCGAAGTTTATACACCTCAGTCAGATCCCTTCTTAGCCCTCTCTGCTCAAATTCCAGCTTATCCAGTCCTCCTTCATAGTTGAATTGCTCCAGCCCAAGCAACATCCAAGTGAATATCTTTGGCACCTGCTCTACTGCAATCACATCCTAAACTGTGGCACATCAGAACTGTGTACTGTACTCCAGCTGTGACTGAACTAACATTATATACAGCTCCAAAGTAACCTCCGAACCCTTGTATTCAGTGCCTTGACCAATGAAGATAAGTATCCTATATGCTATCTTTACTACCTTGCCTGCCTGCTTTGCTGTCTTCAAGGATCTATGGACATACACCAAGTTCTGTCTCTTCTGTAATTCATTCGGTCATATCATTCATCATGTACTCTCTTGCCTTGTTAGTCACTTTCAAAATGCATCACTTCAGAATATTTATGATTAAACTCTATTTGCTACTCGTCAATTCATCTGACCAGCCCATCTATAATGTCATACAGTCTAAGGCTTTTGACCTCACTATTTACCACATGGCCAATTTTTGTACCAAATGTGAACTTACTGGTCATACCTTCTACATTCTACTGTAGATCACTAATGTATACAACCATCAGCAAGGGACCAAGTAGGATGCTACTGGACACAGGTTTCCGAGGACAGAAACACCTATTGACCATGACCCTCTGTTTCCTGTCACTAAGCCAATTTCGGATCCTATTTGCCAAATTGCCCTGGATTCCACAAGTCTTTTTTTGCCATGCCAGACCTTGTCAAAAGCCTTACTGAAGTCCAAATAGGTCACATCAACTGCACTGTTCTCACTTACAATTCTGGCCAACTTGAAAAATTCAACTAAGTTTTTTAGACAATATCTTCCCCATAAAAAGCATTCTGAAGACCCTTGCCTTGTTTAATCCATGCATCTCCAAGTGAAGATTGTCCCTCAGAAGTTTTTCCAACAGTTTCCTGACCATGTTATACTCACTGACCTGTAGTTTCCTGGTTTATCCATACCTCACTTCTTGAATAGTTTTATCACATCAGCTGTCCTCCTGTCCTCTGGTATCTCACCTGTGATTAGAGAGATTAAAAGTAATGTCAGAGCCCTTGCACTCTCAACCCTTGCCTCTTACAGCAGCTTGGGGGTTTATCCACTCTCCAACCTGCAAAATCCGGTTCCTGCATGAATGCTGAAAGAATCGAATCCTTCCACCATGTGTCAGATACAGACCACCAGTCAACAACTCACAAGCCAGAGACACAGCCAGACAGAATGGATTCAGGATGATCCAGGTAATGATTACAGATGCACACAAGAGACTACACAAATATAAACAAGAAATTGCGTGCCAAAAATTGTTAATTTCAAAAACCACCAATCAGGAATGGAACCGGACCATAGAACAGGCCATCACCATGGGACAGAACAGGACCACACACCACAAGAAAACGGCATGAAAAGAAAAAATGGCCAATCTAACACACAACAGAGAGGACACCACAACACAGGTTAGAAACCTCTCCCACAGACAGCTCACAGACACAGAAGGAACAATACCAGCCAAGGGACTCAACTATAACCACAGGGACGCCAAGACAGCAGACTTCCTCGCAGCACTGGAATGCACACTCAGAAACAATGGACTGACAGAAGAGACACAACAAACAGTGAGACAAAGTATCATACCCCTGAAAAAAAGGAAAAGACAAACACACAACCTCAACACCAAGGAGAGGGAAGCACTGAAAACACTAAGAAATTATAAGAACATAATCATACTACCAGCAGACAAAGGCAGAATGACGGTCATCCTGGACAAAGCAGAGTACATCCAGAAAGTGCAACAACTACTTGCAGATACCAACACCTACCAAAAGAGGGAGTTTGACCCCACCCCACAGCTCACCAATAGGATAAACAACACACTGAGGAACCTGCAAAAAAGCGGACAGATAACCAGGTTTGACCTACAGGGAATGAAACCTGAAAGCAACACCACCCCCAGATTCTATGGATTACCTAAAGTGCACAAACCAGACATCCCACTCAGACCCATAGTATCACTACCAGGGACACCATCACACAAACTGGCTAAAGAACTACAACAGAAACTGAAACACCTGATCAGCGGATCCAGATACTCTATACAGTCAACACAGGAATTCTTGGACATCATCAGAAATATACACATAAGACAAGGAAGAAACTATGGTCTGATTTGATGTAACGGCACTGTTCACCTCTATCGACAAAACCCTAGCCAGAGAAACAATAGCCAACCTGCAGGACATACAGAACAGACAACAAGATGGGGAACCTATCAACAAAGATTGCATACTCAAACTACTGGACCTGTGCCTCACAACACATTTCACATTCAACAACCAAATATATGAACAAATCAACGGCACACCCATGGGCTCACCCATCTCTTGGCTCATAGCAGAAGCTGTAATGCAAAGATTAGAACAAACAGTCTGACCGCAAATTCAATCCAAACTCTGGGTCAGATATGTGGATGACACCTTTGCAATCATTAAAAACACAGAAATAGAAAACACACAACCGGATCATCAACTCCACACTCACAGGAATCCGATTCACTAGAGAGGAAGAAAAGGACAACCAACTCCCATTCCTAGATGTGATGGTACAGAGAACACCGAACGGAGAATTCACCACAAAGGTAGACAGGAAAGCCACTCACACAGACCAAGTCCTAAACTACAAAAACAACCACCCCAACACACACACACAAGAAGTTGCATCAAGACACTGTTCAAAAGGGCCACAACACACTGCAGTACACCAGAACTGCAAAAAGTAGAAGAACAACACCTCTACAATGTATTCGCCAAAAACAGATACCCCCACAATTTCATCAACAGATGCCTAAGGGAAAGACAACGGAATGAGGACATGCCACAACCCAAAGGACTAGTCACGTTACCATACATCAAGAACATTTCTGAAATGACAGCCAGACTACTACGACGACTAGGACTCATAACAGCACACAAACCAGCAGTCACTCTCAGACAACAACTCACCAGGACAAAGGACCCAATACCCAGCATGAGCAAAACCAACGTGGTGTACAAAATCCCATGCATCAGGAAGACAGCTAACGATCCGTATCTATGAACACCAACTAGCTACGAAACAACACGACCAGCTATCCTTAGTAGCCACACACACAGATGACAAGCAACATGAGTTCGACTGGGACAACACTACTATTAAAAGGGCAAGCCAAACAGAGAACAGCCGGGGAATTCCTAGAGGCATGGCACTCATCCACAGATTCTATCAACAAACACATTGACCTGGACCCAATATACCAGCCAATTGCAGCGGACAGCTGGAACTGACAACCGGAAGCGGCAGAGACAAATCACTATAAATGCCGGAGGAAACATCACAGAAGCGCTTCACAGGAGGCTTCCAAGCACTGAGGATGTCACCTAGACAGGAGACGAAACGTCTGCAACACAAATTCCCTTGGTGAACAGAACTACAACAATGGGTTATACCTCTTCCCTGTCGTTGTTTTCTCTACCAACCTATTCTTTCTGTATGGTAAATTCACATGCAAAGTCCTCATTTGAAACATCAGCTATATCTTCCGTCTCCATGCACAGATTCCTACTTTGGTCCCCAGTTGGCTGTACATTTTCTCTGATTATTCTCTTGCCCCTAATATGCTTGTTTGCTCTCCTTATTTACTTTCTAAGTAACCTCCTGAACTTTTCATACCCCCTCTCTGGAATGTGCTGTTTTGAGTCCTTGGAATCTCCCATAAGCTTAATTTTCTTTCTGTATCCAATCCTTTACATTCTTTGATATCCAGGGTTAGAATCATAGAATCATATAGCATGGAAACACACCATTTGGTCCAACATAATCCCACGCTAAACTAGTCGCATTTGCCTGCACTTGGCCCATATTCTATCAAATATTTCTTATTCATGTACTTATCTAAATATCTGCTAAATGTTGTAACTGTTCCTTCATCCACTGCTTCCTCTGGAAATTCATTCCACACACGAACCACGCTCTGCATGAAAAAAAATTGCCCCTCATGTCTTTTAAATCTTACTCCTCTCACCTTAAGAGTATGCCCCCAAGTCTTGAAATCTTCCACCCTAGGGAAAAGGCACCTGCCATTCACCTTATCTGTCTCCCTCATTATTTTATAAACCTCTATAAGGGCACCCGTCAATCTCCTGTGCTCCAGTGAGAAAAGTTCCAGCCTATCCTTTCTAACTCCAATCCTGCATTCCTGGCAAGCTCCTGGTAAATCTATTCTGGACCATAAGACATAGGAGCAGAAATTAGGCCATTCACTCCATCGAATCTGCTCCGCCATTCAATCATGGCTGATAAGTTTCTCAGCCCCATTCTCCTGCTTCCTCCCCATAGCCCCCGACCCCCTTGATACTCAAGAACCTATCTATTTCAGTCATAAATTTACTCAATGACCTGGCCTCCACACCCTTCTGTGGCACTGAATTCCATAGATTCACCCCTCTCTGGCTGAAGAAATTTCTTCTTATCTCCATTCTAAAGGGGCTTTCCTTTCCTCGAAGGCTATGCCCTCAGGTCCTAGTCTCTCCTACCAATGGAAACATCGTCCAACATCTACCCTGTCCAGGCCATTCAGTGTTCTGCATGTTTCATCCATCTAAACTCCATCAAGTATAAACCGAAAGTCCTCAAAAGTTCCTCATATGTTAAGCTTTTCATTCCTAGGACCATTCTCGTGAACCTCTGAACACGCTCTAGAGACAGTACATCCTTCCTGACAATACTCCAAATGTGATTTGACCAGACCCTTATGGAGCCTCAGAAGTACATCCCTGCTTTTTTATTCTAATCCTGTCAAAATAAATGCCATCATTTTATTTGCCTTTCTAACTACTGACTCAACTTGCAAGTTTACCATGAGAGAATTCTGGACTAGAACTCCAAAGTTCTCAACATAAAGCCCAACTTCTACAATCAAAGATCTGAGTGAGGTTATGCAAACTTCAAAGAATTATGTACCTGAATTCCTAGGTCTCTCTGTGCTACAGCACTGCCCAAGGCCCTATTTTTAATTGTATAAGTGTTGTCTTTGTTTCACCAAAATGCAATACCTCGCATGTATCCACTTAAACTCCCTTTGCCACTCTTCAGCCCATTGACTCAATTGTTCAAGATCTCTTTGTAAAGTTAGATTACCTTCTGTATTATCCACCAATCTTGGTGTCATTCATAAACTTACTAACCGTGCTATCACTAGTACAGATCTGACTTCTCATCTTCTTAAACATTGAAAATTCAATTTTATGGGGTCCATTAATGCTGCTGCCAGTTGATTAATCCAACTTTGTATTGATTACTGAGCTATAAGTGTGCTCAACTATTTATTATATGCGAGTGAACTGTTTGAAGTCTTCATGACTGAACGTATACTGCTGAAGCCATGGTTATTGTTCTCTTGTCTTTCAGTCATGTGATCTCTACCCTCATCATACTTATGCAGTCTAGCACATTGATCCTTATAAATCCTTAAACTACATAGCCCATGTAAGTCCATGGCCCAAACCGTTGCAAAGAAAATGGGAGGAAAGATGGATATACAAAATGCGAAAGTGCTGGAGAAACTCAGTAGATCTGGCGGGGCCTGGAGAGAGAATAACAGTTCATGTTTTGAGTCCAGTAATCTTTTTCAGTTCTATTTTTCTCTGTATAGATTTTGTTGGACCTGTTGAGTTTCTCCAATACTTTTTGTTTTTGTTTTAGACCTCAAGCATCTGCAGTTCTTTGTTTTATTTAAGATGGACAGTCAATTTAGACTCATAAGTGATTGGTAGTTTGTTTTAATTTTTAAAGAAATTGATTCAACTGCGAAGAGATGGGACATCATTGGTTACAAATGTGCAAATTGCAGAAAACTCAAGAGAGATACTGCGGAGAAGCACAGAAAGAGAAATGCAAAAGCATAGGTGAGTCAGTTATACTATTTTTATATTTTTCCATTTGCACCAATTCTATACTATTGTTTTAGAATGGTGGTGGGGATGGAAGCATTTTTACTCTTTAGTGACAGTTGGATAAAATTAGACAAGAAATCAAAATTAATTGATGTAATGTCATATTGAGCACATCAGTACCAGTACTGGTTCCTTGATGGTGTCCAGGAATAGGAACCCTGGATGGTTACAGATCCTTTCTTCCAGACCCACTTGCTTAAACAAACGTGTGTTAACTAACTTCACTCAGCTTTTACAGTTCTGCTCATCATTTGGTTTTCAATATCAATTAGAGTTACATTGTGTATTGTTGCTTATCTTTTAGGTAAAGATTTAGTTAGTCTAAAGATGCTTTTCAGTATTACTTTTACTGATCTTAATTTAAGTGAGAAAGTAATTGTACCAAGTATATTTCTCTGGTAATCCAGGCCAGTTGTTAGGAAAAGAGAAAACTGCTTACATTTCATATTTGATTTATTCAGAGGACCTAAATACCATCTTCACATGCAGCAGCTTAATGAGCAAACTTGTGAATCAACATGGTCTCCCATATTTGTTGAATATTCTAGAAATGTAAAGGGATTTTTCTCATAATACTGGAAATGGGTCTGGGTGGGTTACTCTTCGGAGGGTCAGTGTGGATTTGTTGGGCTGAAAGGCCTGTTTCCACACTGTAGGGGAATCTGATCTAATCTAAAGATTAAGCTTTGTAGTAAGTACAGAATTAAGTTTCTGAAGATTAGAACTTACAATATTTCAATTTTTTTCTCCAAAAGAAGTGCGTGAAATAAGCTCTACGTTTGATTTTATGATACAGTAGAGTTGTTTTAGCGTTTACAAAATCATAGTCCAAAAAATAGGGGGAGTGGGGGAAGTAAACTTCATTGCTTATTTTAAAAAGAATGAAAAATGTTAAATGACTATCTGCTTACAGGCAGGCATTGAGAATAGGGAGAGAAATTTGTGTTGAAACTCTCAATCTGTAACAGGAACATTCATAATCTGGCCTGATAGTGATTTGAATGGATGGAAATCTGAAACAAAAACAAAATTTTTGGAGAAACTCAGCACGTTTGGCAGCAACTGTGGCGAGACAGCAGATTTAATGTTTCGGGTCCATTGACCCTTCTTCAGAAATGATTGCAGCTAAGAAAGGTTTGGTATATATGCTGAAGTTGATATTGGAGGAGGCGTAAGTGACAGATGGAGGTGGAATGCAGAGGGAGAAAAAAACAGTTGGACAGACAAAGGAAAACATGATGGACAACCTGGAAGAATCAGTAGCTGTTAATGGGGACCATTAGTAGCTGACAATGGTTTTGGTTGTGATGGCAGCCCACATGATGACCTGGCTTGGTGTGTGGGGTTTGGGGAAAGGATATGGAAGAAGCTGCACAGGCCCTAAAACTCAGTTTTGAGCCCTGAAAGATGCAGGGCTCTCAAGCAGAAAATGAGATGCTGTTCTTCCAGCTTGTGCTGAGCTTCACTGAAATGTTAACTCTGATTTCTTCCCACAGATATTGCTAGACCTGCTGAGTTTCTCCAGCAATTTCTCTTTTAGTTTAATACCGAAAAGAAGTATTTATATTTACATTGTTTGAGTTTTCAAAATCAACATTGGATTTTTAAAATTTGTTTTGGTTTATAAAGGACTGCAAAGCTGGAAAATGAAGCAACATTGAGTGAAGAAAAATTTGAGGTCATCACAAAGAAATGGCTAACGGCAAAAGCCCGTAAGATTCCACAGGATCTGCGTGACATTCTTATCAAGCAGCAACAGAGCTGTTCTGAGTTAATTGACGGGAAAACCAAGCTGATTAACACTTTGCAGAAGGTAACTGTCGCACATTAAGAATCTGTGGGAAAGTGAAATGTTGACTGGTTTAACGTTTTTGCATTTGTGGTTGCAGTTTTCAAATCTAGTAGTTAGCCTGAATTTTATCATTAACATCAGGAGTCTGATATTGGACAACAAATGGATCCTGAGCTTACACATGATGGCACTTGGAATGCTTTGCTGATCTAATGAAAAGGCATTCCAATACTTGCTTACTTAGAGATCTACCATCCAAATTGGTAGGTGCTGATACTGCCAGCTCAGTCAGCATGCTAATATCTTAGAAGGCCTAGTGGCATCTCTGGAGGAAAGTGGTCCCTTCCGAAATGTGCACGTGACTTTAATAGCTCTGACAGTAAGGATTAAAAGACATTTTTTAAAAAATCAGGAAGTTGAATAAGCCACCAGAGGGATCATAGGGTGACCTTCCCTGCTTGCAGCTCCTTCATTGGTCGTTCTAAGGCTAACTGTTCTGTCATACATGCTATCAAAACCTTTCTTGACTTGCACACATCATGAACTGTTACATCCTGAACTTTTCTCAACTCTGACAAAAGGTCAGCATGTCCTGTTTTTATTTTTCAGATTTTCAGTATCTTGATATTCTGCTTTTCAATTATGCTAATTGTCTGTATAACTGTTTAGAGTGACTGCATCTCAGCTGTTGGTAAATATTTTGGTGAAATTCTCTGGCAGTGGTTCTTCTTTGGGGAGCTGTGGTAATGCAGCTCCCTGCAATTTTACCAACCCCCTCATTTCAGCTCTCTTCTTGGGGGAGTCTGTAAAATTCTGTTGGTGAGTTAGAATACTGAATAAGGACTGAAGTCATGGAAATATTCCACAGCTCTGGTATCACCCATAGACAAAGAAAAACAGTGTTTTGTTTCAAGTCAATGAGATTTAAACACTATTAAGTGATAACACTGTTGCTTATCTTGAACCAAATTCAGATTTGTGTAATGAGTTTTGGGGAAATGAGCTTTGGACTGTAATGGAGCTGGAACCCACACTTCTATCAAAACATAAAACTTTTATTTTGTATGTGAAATCTTGAATAGGTTGAGATGCTATGATTTTAAAATGTAATTTTATTTTGACATTATTTTTCAATGGATCGTATGCCTAGCATAAGGAGATGTGCCTTCTTACATTTTCCCACAATTGTGGTCGTTACCTTCAACTATTAATAAGCAATTATCTCTTGCTAATGGAAAGAGATGCCTATGCATCTTTGCAGGCTATGTTTCACTACCATACCTTAACAGTTTCATAACTGTATCTTGGAAAACAAAGCAAGCTCTGTTAAAGAAACTTCAATTTCTATATGCATTACTTATTGTATTTGCAGGAATTAAAGTTAAGTGATGACCAGTATGTGAAAGACCTAAAGAAAGCAGCTGATGACATTGTTCTGTTGTTAGAAAGAATGGAAGAACAAATAAAGACCTTAACAAGATCCTATAGAGCGGAATTGATACAAATTGAGGTAAGGCCAGTTTTTATTTCTTTTTATGGTTTTGTACAAGGGAGATTGTGTCTCACGATTGAGTTTTTTTGAGGAAGTAACCAAGAAAATTGATGAGGGCAGAGTAGTAGACATTGTTTACTTGGACTTTCGTAAAGCTTTTGACAAGGCTCTGCATGGTAGACTATTAGTAAAGTTAGATCATGTGGGATTCAGTGTGAGCTTGCTGGTTTGATACAAAATTAGCTTACTGGCAGGAGACAGAATGATGGTAGAGGGTTGTTTTTCCGATTGGAGACCTGTGACCAGCTGTGTTCCACAGGGATCAGTGCTGGGTCCACTTTTGTCATTTGTGTGAATAATTTAGATGAGAACATAGAAAGCATGGTTAGTAAGATTATGGATGACACCAAAATTGGTGATATAGTGGACAGTGAAGAAGGTTATCTAAGATTACAAAGAGATCTTAATCAATTGGGTCAGTGGGCTGAAGAGTGGCAGATGGTGTTTAATTTGGATAAATGCGAGGTATTGCATTTTGGTAAAACAAACAAGGGCAAGATTTATACAATTAAAAGAAGGGCCTTGGGTTCTGTTGCAGAACAGAGAGATCTAGGGGTTCAGGTACATAATTCTTTGAAGTTTGCATCACATATAGATGGGCTGGTTAAGAAGATGTTTCGCATGCTTGCCTTCGTTGCTCAGATCTTTGAGTATGGGAGTCGGAAAGTTATTTGAGGTTTTATAAGGTCTTCGTTGGTGAGGCCTGTTTTGGAATACTGTGTCCATTTCTAGTCACCCTTGTATAGGAAGGATATTGTTAAGCTGGAAGGGGTTCATAAGAGATTTACCAGGATCTTGCCAGGAATGGAGCATTTGAGTTAAAAGGAGAGGTTGGATAGGCTGGGGCTTTTTTCACTGGAATGCAGGTGGGTGAGGGGTGACCTTATAAGGGTTTATAAAATCATGAGGGAAATAGGTAAGGTGAAAGGCAGGTAGTCTTCCCTAGGGTGTGGGATTTCAAGATAGAGGACACATTTTTGAGGTATGAAGTGAAAGATTTAAAAAAGACATGAGGGGCAATCTTTTTACACAGTTGTCCATGTGTGGAATAAACTTCCAGAACAAGTGGAGGATGTGGGTACAGTTACAATGTTTAAAAGATATTTAGTTAAGTACTTGAAGAGCTCAAGGCAGCGATGCTCTCAAGGGGTATATAAAGTCCACGGGTTATTTAAGAAAGAAATTAGGAAAATGAAAAAACGACTGAGAAAAATAGTAATATTAAGGCCAATTCAAAGGTGTTTTAAGTTTGGGAGGAGATTTGTAGCTCGGGTGCTCGTTGTTGTGGTTCTGTTCGCTGAGCTGGGAGTTTGTGTTGCAGACGTTTTGTCTCCTGTCTAGGTGACATCCTCAGTGCTTGGGAGCCTCCTGTGAAGCGCTTCTGTGATGTTTCCTCTGGCATTTATATTGGTTTGTCTCTGCCGCTTCCGGTTGTCAGTTCCAGCTGTCCGCTGCAGTGGCCGGTATATTGGGTCCAGGTCGATGTGTTTATTGATTGAATCTGTGGGGGATGAGTGCCATGCTCTAGGAATTCCCTGGCTGTTCTCTGTTTGGCTTGTCCTATAATAGTAGTGTTGTCCCAGTCAAACTCATGTTGCTTGTCATCTGAGTGTGTGGCTACTAAGGATAGCTGGTCATGTCGTTTCGTGGCTAGTTGGTGTTCGTGGATGCGGACCGTTAGCTGTCTTCCTGTTTGTCCTGAGGAGGTTTCTGATTGAATTGCACAATGTTCTGAGGGGTATAGGTAAGGTAAATAGGGAGAAACCCTTCCCCTTACTTGGTGTGTTGGATGAAGAGTGTGTGTGAGAGATACACTAACTAAGGAATATAGTTCTAAGGGAAGGAACAGGAGGTTTAGAGGAAATTTGAGGAAAAGTGTTTTCTCCCAGTGAATCGTGGGTATCTGGACCTCATTGCCTGAAAGGGTGGGAGAGGCACTAACCCTTAAGATCTTTGTAAAGTATTTAAATGAACATTTGAACTACCACTGCATATCAGACTACGGGCCAAATGCTGGAAAGTGGGATAAGAATAAATGGATGCTTGATGACTGGTGTGGTCACGATGATCTGAAGACTCTCTTTCCATATTAGTAATATTTTTCTGACTTTACTGTTTTTCCTGACAGATGAAAGATCAACCCCTTGACTATCCATGGGTCCCTTTGACTGTTCATTACTGTCAAACATCTCAAACTGTCTGGCCATCTGCCTGCACTTAGACACAAGGCAAGGCAGAAATGCTGTGAACATCCAAGTAAATGCAAAGTGAATGAATGCTAAGAAAACACGTTAGGAGGCCTGCGATGTACTCTGTTCCTATGCATAAGATGGTTGCTTGGCTGTATGCACTAAGTGGTCTGGCAGCAGTATTGCAATGTCAGGTGTAGTGAGCTGCAAAGTGCAGTATTGAAGCGCTACACACTATTAAGTGGGTCCCAATTGTGCCCTGTGGATGCGGTGAGGCTGATGCTTTACTGATGTCAATTTCCATAGATGGGAAATGCAGGCAGTCCCTGTCTGTGGAGCATGCACTGAGAAGTTTGGGAATGATGACCAACATAAGGGGTACCTGTAAATGATGCTGATGGGTTCCAGTGTCACTCATACTTTCATATTGAGAATTCTTACTGTCAAGTTTCTGACCATTACCTAAGAAAATAAGATTCTTGCCTTGTCGTTGAAACCTTGGGTGAAAAATCAGGTACTTATCTCAATGTTGAGAATCTCATTTTTTTCATTCTTGCTGTATTTTATCAATTGACATGCTATTACCCACATTGTTTGTGGGCTGGGAAGATTTGCCTAAGTTATCTAATATATAATCTGTAGCAGGTAAAGCTGAGTAACAGAACTGGAATCTGTAAGCATGTGTGGATCAGTTGGCTGCTCTTAACTGGACAGTAGATGAAAAACCACAATTTGCTTTATCATTGAGCTCAGGAGAGTTTTTGAAAAATGCAATGGAAATTTCGTTCCCAATCATGATTGAGTGATTCTTGCATGCAAGGGTGTACATTGCCTGAGTTTAGGACTGCTAGTGTGTTGGTGACATTTTAAAACTCAGTAAAACTCACCCAATCGAAAACATGATAGTCAGGTGAGGTACTGAAGGGCATCTGATAGAGTCATACAGCATGGAAACAGACTCTTCGGTCCAATTAGGCCTTGCTAGTTATGTTCCCAAACTGAACTAGTCCCACCTGCCTTGGCCTGTAGCCTGATATGCTGTGGTATTTAAAATGTTGGTTTAAATATTTCACAAAAATCTTGAGCATTCCTGCCGCATTTGGCCATGTCCCTCCTATACATTGTTTTGTGCCATAGCTTTAGTTCTCTTCCTTTTCATTCAATATTGATAGGGTTTCCATTCGATTTCAAATGAGTGACCCTTCCCCAGAACTCAATCTGAAATGTTAAGGCTGATTTCTTTGCATAGGTGCTACCACTCATGCTGAACTTTTCCAGCAATTTGTTTTTGTTTCTGATTTACAGAATCCACAGTTCTTTTGGTTTTTATTTTCCATTCAATTTGTTTACAGTTTATAAATTTTTTTTAAGTAGCAGCATAAGAGTCTGTCTGTAGTCTTTTGTTTGCACCATTGAAATAAAGCTTTTGCTGTTTTTGATTGTTTGTTTATTGAGGAAGTTCCAATGATCAACGAATGATGACAGCACCATGGTGATTGGTCATAAAAATTTTAATTTTCATTTAAGATCCATTTGGATACTACATTATTTGTATATTTGTTATTTTCTGTGTTTAACAGAAAGCATTTCAGTTGGAACGTCATGAGCTAATCAAAAGTAATCTTGTAATGTGGGAAAAGAAAATGCAGATGCGAAGAGACAAAGAGGTACATAAATATCATTTCCAAAAGTGTTGCATGTTTTAAAATATGTTCAGGAAAACAAGTGATCAAAACATCTTAACTTATTGAAAAATGCAAGCTTGAATAGTGCACTATTTTCAAACTTAAATGTAAATTATTTGCATTATTTGTACCTCTATGGACTGTCTGTCCTTTTAAGTTAAATACTCGAGGCTGTTGTCCTTGTTCATCTGATGTGGTATTTAAAAACCTATGTATGCATTTTGTTTCCTCTGTGACAGTTTGTTATGAAGTGTCTAGCTCAAACTACAAGCTTTATTTTCTGATTGGATTATTTAAAAAAAAATGCTTGTGGAACCAGGTAACTAGACCCAAGTCATTATTAAGAATGACAAAATAGTGGAGGAAAAACTACCAAGAGACTAACTTAAACTTTAAGTACTGCAATTGCCTGAAAGTTTTAAAAGACTGGCTGATGGTGGAAGCAGTTATTATTTTTGCTGAGTTGTCTGGTTGATGATGATGTTTGGAATTGCACATTGCACTGGCGTGTAAATCTTCAAATATGTGATTCATGATCAAATGTAGGCAAAGAATACACAGATGCATAAGTAACTGACTAACAAACTAATTTTAAAAAGATAATTCTGTATATTTATCTAAATAATTTTGAAGCTTCTCTACTACTGAACAGTGCGCAATTAATTTTCTTTTTGCACAGTTAATGGAAGAACATGGAAATGTTCTCCTACATATTCCTTTACATCATTTCACAACAAATTAATAACTTTGAGGTGCAGAAATAGACAGAAAGGACAGCCTCTGTGCTTCTCAAAAATATGATAATATTAAAATTTCTATTTGTTTGACTGATTTATATCTATTCTACATCTTAAAACTTTCAAAATTTCTGACATTTCACTGCAGAATTGGCACTATTTAAGTATGGTGTTTAAATATTATTTTAAATTATATTTCATCGAGTCTTTGTTTCCTGTTTTGAGTACATTATCAGAATATAAGTATCGTATCTGAAATATTACTATACATATAATTGTGTGTATTTACACTCAAACACACAATGGTACTAAGGGTATGCTGGCCAACTAAAATTTGTGTAGCCATAGTAACTGAACCAGCAATCGCTAATATATTCATTGTTCTTTGTTTGCAGTTGTAACTTAAGGTAGTGCACTTCAGTGTTAGTTCCCTCATAAGGGCCATCTCGTTTGATGCTGAAATAAACTGCAATTAGGAATTGTGAGAAGTATCTTTGAGTCCACTTGTTGGTCCTCTAAATAAAAGGAGGATAGACCAAGAGTATGCATATTTTCAGAATTAGTTGTTAACAGAAAACACTAATTATTTCCTACTTTTTAGATTGAGTTTCTGATGGCTCGAATGAACAAAGTGGAGCAGTATGAGAATCAACTTCAGCAGTTGCGAGTTCAAGATGCAGAGGAATATAACATGATAAAAATTAAGTTGGAGACTGACGTAGAGGTATTCTTACAGAAGTATTACATTCTGTTAACAAACTGCAATCTCCTTTGTGAACTTTCCAACTTCATGACTCTGGTAATTAGAAGCCTAAAAGGGCATGGGATGAGAAAAGGCGAAACAATCCTGCTGCTTTCACAAACCGTCGACTGAATTTCTAGGTTCTGCAGGGCTTTAGAGAGATGAGCAAGAGTGTGGGGGATAAAGAAGAGGGCAATGAAGAGGGAGGAAGAAGGAGCGGGATGAGGGCGACACAGAGAAAGCAGAAGTGGGTGGGAAGGCCTCATGCCAGAAGTAGAATAGAGGGGTGGGGCAAAAGAGGGAGGGGCTTATGTGGAAAGGAAGAGGGGATGTGGGCGGTGGAGAGGGGTTTGCAGGATTGAGGAAGGAAAGAAGAATAAGAGAGGAAATGCAGAGAAGGGAGAGGGAGGTATGGAGGCCAGGTCAAAGGGGGAAGATGGCAATGTAGGGAAATCTGTGAAAAGAGAAGGAATTGTGGAAGAAAGGGGCAGAGGAGAGAGAGGGAGTTGTGGGGTGAAAGGGCAGAGGAGTGGGATGTGGGTTGAGGAAGGACGCAGAGTAAAGGGAGTAAATGAGAGAGAGAGGAATGTGACATGAAGGGGGATTGGGAGGGATGTGCGGTGAAGGAGATTCCAGAGTAAAGGGGCAGAGGAGAAAAAGGGGATGCAGGGTGAAGGGACAGAGGAGAGAGTGGGTATAGAGTCTGAATGTACAGAGGAAAGTGTTACGGCATGAGGTAAACATCTCCTAATTTAAACCAGCAAAATAGAAATGATTTAACCTGTGCTGTAATCTGTTAAAATTCGAGAGGCCAAGAACTATCCCAAAGGACAATATTTAAAGTAAAAGTTAACAACTTTTTTAAAGTCTAACAATACAATTCCTTTCTCTAACTTATCTTTTACTTTCCCTTGTATAATACTGGTCCAATAAAACCCCCTGATTACGGTTCACCAAAAAATTCAAATTTCAAAACCAGCCAGCTGGTGAATCTTCTGTTTGTATCTTCCTCAGTCGTCTTTTCTTCTTCTGAGAGTTTCTGTTTCACAGGCCATTGATAGATATGGGTACCTTTAAGAGAGCTATTCTGCAGCAGTCTTCATATGTTGGTGGCTTAGCAGTTCTCTGGAAACAGTCCAATTTTTTTCTGGTCTTATACCCCAAAGCAGCGGATATTTCATTAGTTTTAATATTGTCAAAATACCAGATTCAAACTTGTTTGGAGTTTAGTATCTTGGAACATAATTTAAACTGGCAGAATTTGAATTTGTTTTTGTCTCATAGCTACCCAGGTACTGCTAGCTGCTGGACTAAATGTTACATTGTAAGTTCTCCAGCATTCTCTGTGCTTGCAGTCCGTCAAGTACAGTACATCTCTATGCCTTCATAACAAAAAAGAGAGCAATGTGGAGGAAAGGGGCAGAGAAGGGGATGTAGTGGTAAGGGATAGAAAAGGCAGATCAGAGTAAGGGGCATTGATGGATACATGAGAGAGAAGGGGCATGTGGATTAGATGGGGTGGAGTTAGGGCATACGGAATGTATAAATGAGTGGTTGTAGGATGGATGTCAAGTTGGAGGGAGAGCAGAAATGCAGTGTGTGGTGTAGCAGTGAGAGTGGAGGTATTTGGTGGTCCAGGAGAGAGAGAAAAAAAGAATGGGTGGGAGGGGGCATTTGGGAGAGAATTAAGGTATTTGTTGTAGAAGTGCATAGGAGGGATTTGGGGTTGTGGGTTGAAGGAGAGGAATGGAGAACTGAATGAGATTCAATTATGGCCTCAGCTGAGGGAGTCATAGAGATGTACAGCATGGAAACAGACACTTTGGTCCAACTCGTCCATGCTGACCAGATATCCCAACCCAATCTAGTCCCACTGACCAGCACCCGGCTCATATTCCTCCAAACCCTTCTTATTCATAAACCCATCCAGATGCCTTTTAAATGTTGCAATTGTACTAGCCTCCACCACTTCTTCTGGCAGCCCATTCCACACATGCATCACACTCTGCGTGAAAAAGTTGGCCTTTAGGTTTCTTTTATATTTTTTCCATCTCACCCTAAACTATGCCCTCTAGTTCTGGACTCCCCCACCCCAGGAAAAGACCTTGTCTATCTACCCTATCATGTCCCTCATGATTTTATAAGTCTCGATAAGGTCACCCCTCAGTTTTTGACGCTCCAGGGTAAACAGTCCTGTAGCTCAAATCCTCCAAACATGGCAACATCCTTATAAACCTTTTCTGAACCCTTTCAAGTTTCACAACATCCTTCTGATTGGAAGGAGACCAGAATTGGACGCAATACTCCAAAAGTGGCCTAACCAATGTTCTGTACAGCTGCAACATGATCTCTCAGCTGCTGTACTCAATACTCTGGCCAATGAGTAAATGAGTGTGGGTCAGAGGGAACCTATGAGTAAATGAGTGTGGGGCAAAGGGAGAGGGAGGAGTAGGATCAGAGGAACGAGTAGCGAATAGTATATGTGTATGCCTGCGTGCGCGATTGGCAGACTTCTTTCACTGATAAGTATGTAAGTTAGCTTGCTGAGCTTGAAGGCTTGTTTTCAGATGTTCGTCACCATACCAGGTAACATCATCAGTGAGAGTCTCTGGTGAAGTGCTGGTGGTATGTCCCGCCTCTATATTGATAGGTCTTGGTTTCTTAAGGTGAGTGATGTCATTTTCAGTTTTTTTTCAAGGGAAGGTAAATAGGATCCAAATTGATGTTTTATTGATGGCGTTCTGATTAGATTGCCATGCCTCTAAGAATTCTCGTGCGTGTCTTTGTTTCGCCTGTCCTAGAATGTGTGTGTTGTCCCAGTCAAAGTGGTGTCCTTCTTTGTCTGTATGTATAGAAACTACTGATAGTAGGTTGTGTCTTTTCATGGCCAGTTGGTGTTCATGTATCCTGGTGACAGGTTTCCTGCTAGTTTGTCCGATGTAGTGTTTTTTACAGTTCTTGTGTGGTATCTTGTAAATGATGTTCATCATTCACATTATCACTGCTAGGAAAATCAGGACCAGAGACAGCAGACAGCACCAACTTCTTCAGCAAAGAAAACATCCTCAGGCTAGTGGACCTGTGCCTCACCACCCACTTCACATTCAGTAACAAAATCAACAAACAAGTCAAAGGGACACCTATGGGATCACCAATAGTGGAAGCAGTAATGCAGAGACTTCCCATCTATCCAACCCAAACTTTGGGTTCGCTATGTACATGACACCTTTGTCATCACAAAATGGAACAAATTAGAGGAAACATACAACACCATGAACAATATCCTGACCGGCATAAAATTCACAAAAGAGGAAAAGACTGCCAAAAGACCATTCCTCAATGTGACAGTTGAACGTACAGTTAACGGAGAGCTTCAAACCAGCGTCCATAGAAAAACAACACAAATGGACCAAATACTTAACTTCAGAAGCAATCATACCAACACCCACAAACAGAGCTGCATCAAGACATTATTTCAACGAGCTACATCACACTGCAGCACCCAAGAACTACAAAAAGCAGAAGAAAAATATCTGTACATCATTTTCAAGAAAATCGGGTACCCAATAAACATAATCCGCCGATTCCTCATAAACAAGCCCAAAGAAGCAGACATAACGCAACCAAAAACTATAGCCACATTACCTTACATCAAAGATTACTCAGACCCCTTGGCATCGTGGTAGCCCACAAACCTACCACTATACTTAAACAGCGACTAATGAACCTAAAGGATCCATTAAATGCCATCAGCAAAACCAATGCCATTTACAAGATACCACGCAAGAACTGTAAAAAACACTACATCGGACAAACTAGCAGGAAACTTGCCACCAGGATACATGGACATCAACTGGCTGCCAAAAGACACGACCCACTATCACTAGTTTCCATACATACAGACAAAGAAGGACAACACACACATCCTCGGACAGGTGAAACAAAGACATGTACGAGAATTTTTAGGGGCATGGCATTCTAACCAGAACTCCATCAATAAACACATCGATTTTGACCCTATCTACCTTACCTTGAAGAAAAGAACCGGAAATGACATCACCTACCTTAAGAAACCAAGGCCTACAATATAGAGGCAGGACATATCATCAGTGCTTCACCAGAGACTCTCACTGATGATGTTACCTAGTATGGTGAAGGACGTCTGAAAACAAATCTTCAAGCTTACTTACAGACTTATCATCAACCTGAGTTATAAATCCTCTCAAAAATTGCTATCTTTCACTGATGGATATGCTGCATAGCAACAGCATAAATCAGTTAGCATCACCTGTTCAAATGTTTGAGCTATCTTTCCCTTGCAGGGTAATGTGACATTAGGTTGTGTGTTCTAGGGGTTAGGGTGTGTGTGTCAGTGAAGTTTAAGGAGTGGGTGTGTGTCAGAGGGGCTTTAGAGAGTGGGATGTGTATGGGGGAATAGGAAATGGGGTATATGTTGGGGGAATTTAGGGAGTGATGTGTATGACTTGGTTGAGAGGATATGTGGAAAGCGCTGTGATCTGCCAAAACTAGAACCAAAGATGTGAGGAATATATATTAGGATCTTTTTTTTTCTAAACGACAACTGACTAGTGGGTACTGCAGGGATCGTTGCTAGGACCCAGCTGTTCAGATTCTGTTCTAATGATTTAGATGGGGACATGTAATATCTCCAGATTTTCGGATGACCACAAAACTGGAAGGATGGCTGAGCTGTGAGAAGGATGCAGATATGTTTCAGTGTGATTTGGACAAACTGAGTGTGTGATCAAATGCATGGCAAATGCAGTATAATGTGGACAAATGTGAGGTTATCCACTTTGGGAGCAAAAACCCAAAGGCGGATTATTATCTGAATGGCTATAAATTGAGAGTCATAGAGCTGTACAGCACGGAAACAGATCCTTCGGTCCAACTTGACCATGCAGAACAGATATCCTAACCTAATCTAGTCCCACCTGCCAGCACCCGACCCATGTCTCTCCAAACTCTTCCTATTCATATACCCATCCAGATGCCTTTTAAATGTTGCAATTGTACCAGCCTCCACCACTTCCTCTGGTAGCTTATTCCATGTGCGTACCACCCTCTGCGTGAAAACATTGCCCCTTAGGTCTCTTTTATATCTTTCCCCTCTCACCCTAAACCTATGCCCTCTAGTTCTGGACTCCCCCACCCCAGGGAAAAGACTTTGTCTATTTATCCTATCCATGCCCACATGGTTTTGTAAACCTCTATAAGATCACCCCTCAGTCTCCAACGCTCCAGGGAAAACAGCCCCAGCTTATTCAACTTCTCCCTATAGCAGTTCCAACCCTGGCAACATCCTTGTAAATCTTTTCTGGCTCCTTTCAAGTTTCACAACATCTTTCCGATAGGAAGGAGACCAGATTTGCACGCAATATTCCAACAGTGTCATAGAGTCATAGAGATGTACAGCATGGAAACAGATCCTTCGGTCCAACCTGTCCACGCCGACCAGATATCCCAACCCAGTCTAGTCCCACCTGCCAACACACGGCCCATATCCCTCCAAACCCTTCCTATTCATATACCCATCCAAATGCCTCTTAAATGTTGCAATTGTACCAGCCTCCACCACTTCCTCTGGCAGCTCATTCCATACATGTACCATCCTCTGCGTGAAAATGTTGCCCCTTAGGTCTCTTTTATATCTTTCCCTTCTCACCCTAAACCTATGCCCTCTAGTTCTGGACCCCCTGACCCCAGGGAAAAGACTTTGTCTATTTTTCCTATCCATGCCCCTCATAATTTCAGCCTCTCCCTATAGCTCAAATCCTCCAACCCTGGCAACCTCCTTGTAAATCTTTTCTGAACCCTTTCAAGTTTCACAACATCTTTCCGATAGGAAGGAGACCAGAATTGCACGCAATATTCCAACAGTGGCCTAACCAATGTCCTGTACAGCTGCAACATGACCTCCTAACTCCTGTACTCAATACTCTGACCAATAAAGGAAGGCACATCAAACCCCTTCTTCACTATCCTATCTACCTGCAACTCCATTTTCAGGGAGTTATGAACCTGCACTCCAAGGTCTCTTTGTTCAGCAACACTCCCTAGGACCTTACCATTAAGTGTATAAGTCCTTCTAAGATTTGCTTTCCCAAAATGCAGCACCTCACATTTATCTGAATTAAACTCCATCTGCCATTTCTCAGCCCATTGGCCCATCTGGTCAGATCCTGCTGTAATCTGAGGTAACCCTCTTCGCTGTCCACTACACCTCGAATTTTGGTGTCATCTGCAAACTTACTAACTATACCTCTTATGCTCGCATCCAAATCATTTATGTAAGTGACAAAAAGTAGAGAGCCCAGCACCGATCCTTGTGGCGCTTCACTGGTCACAAGCCTCCAGTCTGAAAACCAACCCTCCACCACCACCCTCTGTCTTCTACCTTTGAGCCAGTTCTTTATCCAAATGGCTAGTTCTCCCTGTATTCCATGAAATCTAACCTTGCTAATCAGTCTCCCATGGGGAACCTTGTCGAACGCCTTACTGAAGTCCATATAGATCACATCTACTGCTCTGCCCTCATCAATCTTCTTTGTTACTTCTTCAAAAAACTCAAATCAAGTTTGTGAGACATGATTTCCCACACACAAAGCCATGTTGAGTATCCCGAATCAGTCCTTGCCTTTCCAAATACATATACATCCTGTCCCTCAGGATTCTCTCCAAGAACTTGCCCACCACTGAGGTCAGGCTCACCGGTCTATAGTTCCTTGGCTTGTCTTTACTGCCCTTCTTAAACAGTGGCGCCATGTTTGCCAACCTCCAATCTTTCAGCACCTCACCTGTGTCTATCGATGATATAAGTACCTCAGCAAGAGGCCCAGCAATCACTTCTCTAGCTTCCCACAGAGTTCTCGGGTACACCTGATCAGGTCCTGGGGATTTATCCACCTTTAACCGTTTCAAGACATCCAGCACTTCCTCCTCTGTAGTCTGGACATTTTGCAAGATGTCACCATCTATTTCCCCACAGACTATATCTTCCATATCCTTTTCCACAGTAAATTCTGATGCAAAATATTCATTTAGTATCCCCTGCATTTTCTGTGGCTCCACACAAAGGCCGCCTTGCTGATCTTTGAGAGGCCCTATTCTCTCCCTAGTTACCCTTTTGTCCTTAATATATTTGTAAAAACCCTTTGGATTCTCCTTAATTCTACTTGCCAACGCTATCTCATGTCCCCTTTTTGCCCTCCTGATTTCCCTCTTAAGAATACCCCTACTTCCTTTATACTTTTCTAAGGACTCACTCGATCTATCCTGTCTATACCTGACATATGCTTCCTTCTTTTTCTTAACCAAACCCTCAATTTCTTTAGTCATCCAGCATTCCCTATACCTACCAGCCTTCCCTTTCACCCTGACAGGAATATACTTTCTCTGGCTTCCCATTTTCCAACCGTCCCTTTACCTGCGAATATTTGCCTCCAATCAGCTTTCGAAAGTTCTTGCCTAATACCGTCAAAATTGGCCTTTCTCCAGTTTAGAATTTCAACTTTTAGATCTGGTCTATCCTTTTCCATCACAATTTTAAAACAAATAGAATTATGGTCTCTAAGTGGCCTTACTGATGTCTGTACAGCTGCAACATGACCTCCCAACACCTGTACTGAATACGCTGACCAATAAAGGAAAGCATACCAAACGCCTTCTTCACTATCCTATCTACCTGTGACTCCACTTTCAAGGAGCTATGAACCTGCACTCCATGGTCTCTTTGTTCAGCAACACTCCCTAGGACCTTACTATTAAGTGTATAAGTCCTGCTAAGATTTGCTTTCCCAAAATACAGCACCTCACATTTACCTAAGTTAAACTTCATCTGCCACTTCTCAGCCCATTGGCCCATCTGATCAAGATCCTGTTGTAATCTGAGGTAACCTTCTTCACTGTCCACTACAAATCCAATTTTGGTGTCATCTGCAAACTTACTAACTATACCTCTTATGCTCACAGAGGAGAATATGCACGAAACCTGGGTATCCTTGTACACCAGTCACTGAAGGTGAGCATGCAGGTGCAGCATATGGTCAAAACGACAAATGATATGTTGGCCTTCACAGGAGAGAATTTGAATACAAGAGCAGGGATTTTTTTGGGCAATTATGCAGGGTTTTTGTAAGACCAAGCCTGGAATATTATGTGCAGTTTTGCTCTTCTTATCTGAGAAGAGATTTTCTTGTTACAGACAGAGTGCAGAAAGATATCTGCACAAAAATATGATGGCAAATCAGATGTATGAGGATAGATTGAGTCATTTAGGATTATATTTGCTGGAGTTCAGAAGAATGAGGAGAGAGCTCATGGAAACCTATAAAACTTTGGTAGGACTGGACAGGTAGATGTAGGAAGGATGTACCTGATGATGTGGAAGTTCAGAGCAGGGGTCATAGTCTAAGGATATAGGACTAAGATGAGGGGAAACCTTTTCACCAAGAGAGTGGTGAGCCTGTGGAATTTACTACTATAGAAACTAGTCAAGGCCAAAATATTGAATGATTTCAAGAGAGTTGGATAGAGCACCGAGGGCTGAAAGGATCAAAGGATATGGAGGTAAACGGGTGCAGGTTAGTTGGATGATCATCCTTTATCATAAGCAATTGTAAAGCAGCTCAAAGGCCTGAATGGTTGCTCCCGCTCCTATTTTCTATGTTTCTGTGGTAAATAAAGGCCATTGGAATGTATATAAGGCTCGAAATGGAAACCAGTAGAAGACCAGGCAAAACCAGTTATAAATAGGGAGAAACTGTAGTTGTGGGTATATTCGCCAATCTGGGAAATTGATTTGCAGACTTTTTGTACCCTGTCTAGGTGACATCCTCAGTGCTTTGGAGCCTCCTGTGAAGTGCTGCTGTACTGTGTCTTCTGCAATTGATTTGGTTCCATTCCTGCTGTTTTCAGTTGCTGGTTCTGATTGTTTGTTGTAGTGACTGATATATTGGGTCTAGCTCTGTGTTTGTTGATCAAGTCCGCGGATGAGTGCCGTGCTTCGAGAAATTCGCTGGCTGTCATCTTTTAGCTTGTCTTATGATCGTTGTGTTGTCCCAGTCGAATTTGTGGTCCTTGTCATCATTGTATGTGGCTACTAGGGATAGCTGGTCGTGGCATTTAGTAGCTAGTTGGTGTTCATGGGTGCAGATTGTTAGTTGTCTGCCTGTTTGTCCTATATACTGTTTTGTGCAGTCCTTACATGGAATCTTGTAAATTACTTTAGTCTTGCACATGATGGGTATAGGCTGTTTTATTCTAGTGAGTTGTCTGAACATGGTTGTCAGTTTATGAGCTGCCATGAATATAAGTGGTCGGAGACGTCTGGCTGTCATTTCCGAGACGTATTTTCATATAAGGTAAGTGGTTACTGTGTTCGGTCATGGCATGGCCTCGTCATGTTGTTTGTCTGTTAGGCATCTGCGGGTGCAGTTGCGAGGATATCTGTTCTTGGTGAAGACTCTGTAGAGATATTCTTCTGCTCTTCGCAAGTCAAGAGTACTGTGTTGTAGCCCTTTTGAACAAGGTCAGAATGCAGCATCTCGTGTGTGTTTGGGTGGTTGCTGTTGTAGTTCACGATCTGGTCCTAATATGTGGCTTTTCTGCACACTTTTGTGGTGCATTCACCATTTTGCGTTCTTTCCACCATCATATCCAGGAGTTGATTGTTGTTTTCCTCCTCTCGTAAATCTGAACCCTGTGAGCATGGTGTTGTGTTCTCGATTTCTGTTCTCTTAATAATTACAGAAGTGTCGTTCACATATCTGATCCAGAATTGGTGAAAAGATTGCTCGTCATCTCAGTCCTGAATAGGTTATTCCATATCCTTAGACTATGACCCCTGCTCTGAACTCCCACATCAAAGGCTGTTAGTTCTATTCTTTGCATCACAGCTTTTGCTATGAACCCGGAGATGGGTGAGCCCAGAGGTGTCTCATTGATCTGTTCATGTATTTGGTTGTTGAATGTGAATATGTCGTCAAGCACAGGTCCAGTAGTTTGAGTATGCAGACCTTGTTGATAGGTTCCCCGTCGTGTCATCTGTTATGTTTGTTCAGGAGGTTGGCTATTGTCTCTCTGCCTAGAGTTTTGTCAGTTGAAGTGAGTAGTGCTGTTACGTTGAATGAGACCATTGCTTTGTTTATGTTTTTGATGTTATCTAGGAATTCCTGTGATGATTGTATGGAGTGATTGTGTCCATGCAAAGACTGCACAAAACTCTATATAGGACAAACAGGCATACAACTAACAATGTGCATCCATGAATACCAACTAGCCACTAAACGCTATCCAGTGTTTGGATCTGCTGATAAGATGTTTCAGTTTTTGTTGAAGTTCTCTTGCCAGTTTATGTGATGGAGTTCCTGGAATGCCACGATGTGTCTAAGTGGTATATCAGGTTTGTGTACATTGGATAGTCTGTAAAATCTTGGAGTGCTGTTGCTTTTTGGTTTCATCTTTTGTAGGTCAATCCTGGTTGTCAGTCTGTTTTTTTGTAAGTTCTGTAATGTGATATATTTTCTATTGGTTAGCTATGGCATGGGATTATCCTCCCTCTCAGGGTAGCTGTCGATATCTTCAAGTACTTTCTCTGCTTTCTGCATATATTTGATCTTGTCTATAATAACTGTCATTCTGCCTTTACCCGCTGGTACTAAGATTACTTTCTTGTCAATTTTGACTGTTTTTAGAGCTTCTCTCTGTTTGGTGTTGAGGCTGTTCATTTGTCATTCCTTTGTTAGTAAGGAATGCTTTGTCTGACTGCTTGCTGTGTCTCTTTGGTTACTCCATTAGTTCTGAGCGTACATTCTAGTGCAGCTAGGAAGTCTGTTGTTTTTGCAACCCTGTGGTTGTAGTTTAGTCCCTTGGCTAGTACGGCTTTTTCTGTGTCTGTAATAAGCTGTCTGTTGGAGAGGTTTCTTACCCAGATGTCTGTCGTGTTGTCTTCTCTGCTGTTGGTTAGCTTAGACATTCTGTCTTGGAGTACCATTCTTTTTCTGTTTGTGGTTCTGTTCTGCCCAATGGTGATGGCCTGTTCGACTGTCATGGTCCACTTCTGGTTGGTTGTTTTTTGAAAATCATGATTTTTGTTACACCATTTCTTGTCTGTACCTGTGTCATCTGTTGTGTGTGTCCTTAATCATAATCTGGATCATCCTGAGACCATTTTGTCTGACTGTTTCCCTGGCTTGTGGGTTGTTGATTGATGGTCTGTATCTGACACAGGATGTAATATTTGATTCCTTTGGTAACCATGAAGGAATTGGAGTTGCTCATAGGTAGCATTTAGGCGATTAGCACATAATTCCCATTTCCTTGTTTGTCTCAGCATGTCTCAACCATAGGTGTTCAAGGTTACAACCTTGAATAGGGAGAAACTGCACTAGTATGTATCAGGAAATATGGCCCTGGAGCATGTTCAGAGGAAGTTCATGAGAATGGTCCCAGGAATGAAAAGCTTAACACATGAGGAATGTTTGAGGACTCTCAGTTTACACTCGATGGAGTTTACAAGGATCAGAGGGATCTAATCGAAACATGCAGAATACTGAATCGCCTGGATGGAGTAGATGTTGGGACGATGTTTCCAACGGTAGGGGAGACTAGGACCTGGGGCGTAGCCTTAGATTAAAGGAAAACCCTTTTTGAATGGAGATAAGGAGAAGCTTCTTTAGACGGTAGTGGATCAGTGGAATTCACTGCCTCAGAATGGTGTGGAGGCTAGGTCATTGAGTACATTTAAGACTGAGATAGATAGGTTCTTGAGTATCAAAGGGATCAAGGGTTACGGAGAGAAGGCGGGAGAATGGGGTTGAGAAACTTATCAGCCATGATTGAATGGCAGAGCAGACTCAATCAGCTGAATGACCTAATTTCTGCTCCTATGTCTGTCTTACTTGAAACAATCAAGTTAGTTTCCACATATTTTCACATATTATGGGAAAGACATAATACGTTAGATAATTATATCGTTTATTTATATCCATAAACATTGGAAATGTTTGATAATGTTTAATTAATAAGCCTTCCCCACTAATTGACAACATATAGGATTAATGCAAAAATAAGTTATTTCTTTGTTTAATTCTACCTTTTTGCAAACAGAACATTGATTAATACGACAGTACAACAGACTATTTAGCTGCTTGTGCCAGCTCATTGAAAGAACAGTTGATTGGTTCCACTCACCTGTTCATTTCTTATAGGCCTGAAATTTATTCTTTTTCAAGTTTCTATATATTCCTTTTAAAAATCAGTTCTTAATCTGACTCCATCACCCTTTCAGGCAGTTGATTCAAAATCCCAGGATCTTTTTTTGCCAATTGCCAATAAATCTGTGTTCTCTGGTTACCAATTCTTTTGTCAGTGAAATTAATTTCTACCTAATCACTCTCATTGAAACTCTTAATAATTATAAACCTTCTATTAAATCTCCCTTAACCCTCTCAGCTCTATGGAAATTCCAGCATCTCTAGTCTCTACGTAACTGAATTCCTGTATCCTTGGTACCATTTTGCTAACCTCTGTCTCTGGAAATGCTGAGCAGGTTAGTCAGAAACTGAGCACGACAAATTTAATATTTTGGCTCCGTCCCTGTTTGGATAGTGTTGCAAATTTTCATACATAGTATGCGGTTCAACTTTGGTAAAACCGAGATATGCTGTTACAGATTCCCCTCTTCAAATCTTGCCTTGTCCCTTAAATGATATGCGATGGGTGAAAGACTGGTGGCCATTAATGAAAGCAAACTGACGAGATAAATGGATATAAGTTTGCTTGCTGAGCTGGAAGATTCGTTTTCAGATATTTCGTCACCATACTAGGTTACATCATCAGTGGGCCTTAGGTGAAGCACTGGTGGTCTGGCCCGCTTTCTATGTATGTGTTTAGATTTCCTTGGGTTGGCAACGTCATTTCCTGTTCACTTTCCTCAGGGGTTGGTAAATGGGATCCAAGTCAATGTTCCGGTTGGAATGCCATGCTTCTTGGAATTCTTGCGCATGTCTCTGGACGAAGCTTTGGATCCCATTTACCACCCCCTGAAGAAAAGAACAGGAAATGACATCACTAATCCAAGGAAACCTAAACACACAAATAAAAAGCGGGCCTTACCACCAGTGCTTCACCAGAGGCTCATTGTGATGTTACCTAGTATGGTAACGAAGCGTCTGAAAAAGAACCTTCCAGCTCAGCGAGCACACTTATATCCAGGACCTCAACCTGAACTGTAGATCTTCTCAAAACTTGCTGAGGAAATGAATGTTGAGTATCAATCAACATTTTGATTGTATGTTAAATGATTTTGAAGTGTGCATTATTTTCTCCGATACAACGTTGGTTCTAAATTTACTTGTGACAACATTATCAACAATGAAAATTAAACCAAGTTAACAACTGTTTCTAATTAACGAAATGACCAAATGGCATCATTTAAAACCTTTGATTATTTATTTAGATTCTCGAGCAGCAGCTAGAGCAGATGAAAGCTGTATACCAACTAAACCAAGAAAAACTTGAGTACAACTTCCAGGTGTTGAAGAAACGTGATGAAGAGAACACAGTCACAAAATCTCAACAGAAAAGGAAGATTACCAGGTAATTTAAATCACATCACATTTTACAGCACATTTTGGTATTATCCTGGTATTTGGTATAATACAACTGGTATTATCCTGCATTTGAGCCCACTCATACCTCACTTCATCTCATCTTACACATATATTCAATTCTTTTCTCTGACATATGCTTATCTAGCTTCTCCTTAAATGCATCAACGTTTTTTGCCTTGGCTACTTCATATGACCAGCAAGTTCCATATTCAATCCACTTTGAGTAAAGATAGTTCTCTTAAATTGCTTTTGGCCTTAATATTGACAATCTTATGTTTATGACACCTAATTCTGAATTTGGTTAAAGGAGGAACAAGATGATTTGATAAAGAAGTACATTTAGATAATCATTGCATTAAATTTGTGCGGTCTTTTTTGTTGTCTTGTTGTTATAACTGGACCACATTAGTTTATCCTGAAATCTTAGGAGGAAGCAGTGTCTCTTTTTTTCTCTCTTCACCTCCACCACAATGAAATAATTAATTGAATGGAAGACCACAGTCTTTAGTTAAATTACATTTTCAGAATTCAACAGGCACACTGATCGAGTGGATAATTGTATTTTTTTTCTCTCTAATGCTACCTGAGATAGTATAACTAAATGTTGCTCCCCAAAACATTTTACTCCGCAGTATACAAGCGAGGCTGTAGTTAGTCATTCCTCACTTTTCTCCCTTCTTACTGCTTATCTCTTGGCAAAGATAAATGAGTTGCTTTTAGATGGCATTTATCTGTACAGACCAGGAGGATCTCAAAGCTATAAGTTTCATTTCTTTTCCTGGATGCCATGATGTGGAGGTGCCAGTGTTGGACTGGGGCGGACAAAGTTATAAATCACACCACACCAAGTTATAGTCCAACAGTGGACTATAACTCGGAAGTAGAAGCTTTTGGAGTACTGCTCCTTCATCAGGTAGCTAGTGGAGAAGGATCACAGTGTCATACAGCTAATGTGATATATTGAACAAACCTAGATTGCTGTTAAGTATTTCATCTTTTAGAATGGGTAGTAGGTTTCAATTCATTAATATGTAAATCCCAGAACTACTTTCAAGCACGTTCCCGAGATAACTTAAGGTTTTATCAAAAAAAGGTGACATCTCAGCTCAGACAATGCATTAATGGTGTAAGGTTAGAGTCTCTGTATTCCATTCTTGAGTCAGACTGGTTCTATTTTCCGAGCTGGTTAATGAGTTAAAGTTGGGAAAGATAATATCTTGTAGAAATATTTGAGTACAGGGCAACTGCTGTATCCACGGAATTGTTTTCCTTGGTTTCAGTTACCCACGGTTTACTGCGGCCCAAGCATGTTACAGGTAACATTCCAGAACCAGAGACCAGGGGGCTGCTAGGAAGATAAGTTTCCCATTTATATAAATGGGTTTGCTCCTATCCGTGGTTTTGGGCTTCCACGGTATATCTTGGAACGTATCCCCCATGGATACGGGGCGGGTGACTTCTGTATTTCACTAAAATATTGAGAAAACACATTTTCTGATAGTAAAAGCAAAATACACAATGTTAGTTGTTTGTAATAAATATGGCTGCAAGCAATTCGAAGTCTGGTCTGCGGGTCTTCGAGATGGCAAGGGCTCTGAAGTAGAAAGTGTTATTGGCATACAGTTGATGGTCCAATGGGTTTGTAATTGCAAAATTTTCAGATGACACCTCTAACTAAAAAAGTGTCTCATACGCATTGCTTCACAGGTTACATGACATTCTGAACAGGTTGATGGGAAGATTGGCTAAACAGGAGAAAATGTATCGCGAAGAGAATCAGAATCTAAGTGACCAGTATAAGCGGACGGTAGAACTATATAAAGACCTACAGAAGAAAATGAGGTTTTTGAATCTTAATACAAATTTATTATTGTGTATATTATTACTAAGGGTACCTCTCAGTGCACATTCCTATTGTTAACTAGCCAAATTCCCTCAGCTTTTAAACTCACTTTTTACCACATCTGTGTGTGGTAAGAAAAACAGATAATTTATAAGCATGTACTCAAATTGTGTACTGCCTGGTTGTTGGCTTGATTTTCCTCTCAGTTCCTTTATAGTTATTGTCTCTCAGTGGCCTTGCTCACAGCAAAGTATTCACTTTTTCTCATCCTATCTCTTGGAAGATCCCAGTTGTTCCGTTCTCTGGTTCAAGGATTGCTTGTGTCTGGAACACAACTGCCTTAGCTGTCCAAAGTCAGATAGAGTTTAACCATGTCAAGCCTAGCTAGGCTGCATCTCTAATGGCAAAATAGTTCACCAATTTGGACTAATCTTAATAGGCATAGATTACCCCAGACTCCTCTTTCATAAATCACTTCCTTAAGCTGTTTTTTGTCTTTATTCTTCCAGCCCCATTGTCTAACAGGTATCTGGAGATTGAATTTTTCATCTCCCACAAATGAGATCTCTGTTCAACTACCTCTGTTAGTTTTATTTCTCTTTTGCCCAAACTTTTCTCAAGTTTCTTCCCTATCTTCCTCTTGCCCTATCTAAACTTGCATCATGCATGGGACCCAACTTCTACTCCCCCAAACTAATTTCCATTGAACGTTTGGCCTCCCAATGCTCTCTTTAACTTCTGTTTTAGCTATTATTGTAAATATAGTTCCCCTTCATGGGCACTATTCTTATTTGAAAATTTCTATGATTATCTCATTCCTCTACATTGTCACCCTGTGTTCCTATTTCTCCTGAAGCTTTCTGGGATGGAAGGTTTAGCATCATACTTAGAAGCCACCCAGAACTGTTTCTTTCTCTCTCAATGCAAGTCTGTATCACTGGTGGTTGTATTGGTCACATTGCACATTTCATTCCCTCTCCTCTCATATTCCTCCCCATAATGGCTTACAATAGTGGCTGAGGAGTTATTGAACTCACTCTTGAGTCTTAGTGGCGGCAGGACCCCAAGCGGAAAATGAAATGTTGTTTTTCGAGCTTGTGCTGACGCTCACTGGAGTAGGCCTGTGACAGAAATGTTGGCCAGGGAACATGGTGATATATTAATGTGGCAGGCATCTGGGAGCTCAGGGTTATTTTTGTGGAGAACATAGGTGTTCTGCAAAGCAGTCTCCCCAGTGGAGAGGAGACCACACCGTGAACAGTGAATGCAGTAAACTAGATTAAATGAAGTTCAAGTACATCACTGCTTCAGCTTGAAAGTATATCTAGGACTTGGATGGCGTGGAAGTAAATGGGCAGGTGTTACACCTGTATTGTATGGGAAACTGGGATTGTGAGATTAGATTAGATTCCCTACAGTGTGGAAACAGGCCTTCGGCCCAACAAGTCCACACTGACCCTCTGAAGAGTAACTCACCCAGACCCATTCCCCTACCCTATATTTCCCTGACTAATGTACCTAACCCTATACGTCCCTGGACATTATGGGCAATTTAGCGTGGCCAATTCACCTAACTTGCACATCTTTGGACTATGGGAGGAAACCTGAGCACCCGGAGGAAACCCACGCAGACACGGGGAGAATGTGCAAACTCCACACAGACAGTTGCCCGAAGCAGGAATTGAACCTGGGTCCCAAGTGCCTTGAGGCAGCAGCGCTAACCACTGAGCTACCGTGCCGCCCATTGTGGAAATGGAGGAGCAGTGGATCAGAGTGTCCCAGAGGGACAGTCTCTGAGGAATACTGACATGGGAGGGGAAGGGAATACGTGTCTGGTCATGGAGGTGATGGAAATGGTGGCTAACAAGCCTTTCCATCCTCTGTAGTGCCAGAAGGCAGCCCCTTGTGCATTTTCAGGTGCATAGATACTGCATTGGCAAGTGCTTAAATGTTCTGATAGTCACATATTCTGATGGAGTCCCTGGAATTGAAATGTTAGCTTTGCTTATTCCCCACAGATGCTGCCAGATCTGCTGCGTTCAGCCAACAAATTCCATTTTTGTTTCAGATTTAAAACTGAATTATACACATTGTAAAATGCTGACAAGTATGTATATTTTGAAACAAGCAAGTCCAGTAATTTTCGATATGAACCCAGAATTATGCAAGTATAAAATGAAAATGCAAATAAAATTAGAGACTGGAAGGCAATTTTACTCTCATCTCTAGACTGCTAACAAAAACTTTCTATGCTGTTTAATTTTTATTTTTGAAAAAAAAAGGTAAATGCTTGATTGAAATGTTGGTAAGTTCAGTATCTTATCTATTGTTTTACCAGACATTTTGCTGCAATTGATGCAAAAAAATTTGAAGGTGTTTGGTTAATGAATGAGAAAGAAGCAAAGGAATTAGTCAGAAAGGCCCTTGATGTTGACCGAATAATTCATGAGCAGCAATTGGGCTTGAGTTGGACAAGTCCAGATCTGTGTTTTATGAACAATGTTGGGCCAATTGTATGCAAGGCTAAGAAGAAAAGAACAGCTGCTGAGTTGGCAGAAGAAGTTATTCTCGGAGGTAGGGATTCTATAATGTGCTTAAGAGCTGTGCAGGAAAATAAGAGGGCATGGGACTCAGTAATCTTTGAATGGTAACTAGTCATTTGTAAATAACCAAGATAATTTTAAATATATTGATTAGTTGATAATTAATTGCTGAAAACAGAATAACTTAATTTGTTTCATTTATTGCAAATGTTATATTATGAATTTTATCAGTCAAGTTGTGATTTGGAATATTCCACTATTAACAATCTGGTGATAAATTATTTTCATTCATTCTTTGGATTTGAGCATTGCTGATAAAAGGTCTCTTTTATTGCCCATCCCTATGTGTCCTCTTGAAAATCAGCTGGAATGGCTAGTCTGTTTTCAAATTTCTGTATAATTTTTATTCTGTCTGATTTTCTATCCTTTTCTTTCCTGGAGGTCTCAATTCAGCTGTCATGTCCCTGGAATATTTTTCCTCATATCTGGAAATCATCATCGTGATGGAACAATATCAATCCAGCATCTCTCCAATTTACTTCTGTATCTTAATGCTCCAATTCATTTCTTCAATGCACCAATTGAATATATTTTGATGTTGGTAAAATGTGAACTTTAACAGCGTTTAAACTTGTTTCAGCAAGAAAAAGGGAAAGAGATTTGGACGATGGAACAGAAACAGATACAGTCCAGGAATCATCATGGTGGAATGCTCTTTTCCAAAACATTTGTTATTCAGCTAGTGAGGAAAAAGCATTGGAGTTATGTGGTGGAACACCTGGAAATATCTCCTTGTCGACTGTCAAAACATTGCTAGAAGTCTTGTGTGATGAGTCTGTAAGTATTTTTCTTATTCTCAAAAACAGCTTTTCGTTCAATAAGATGTAATTGTGTCAAAGACTCTCTGTTCAACCTCCAAAATGTCGTGAACATTATTTAATTCAATGTGCTCCTGTACTATGTAATCAAACTCCAGTGTGCATTGCACACAAAATAATTGCTGTGCATATAGGTGATATGTATATGTACAATGGTGTGGAATTTTGTGTCTCAGTATTTCCAGTGCAATTCACCTGAAAATCAGCCAAACCACTGCAAAAGATTTTGGAATTTCTGGTGCAGGTTATGTTCAATCGAAAATGCCCTTTCACCATTTGGCGTGCAACTAAAGACATTGTGCTGGAAGATGACCATGACCATAATACCATCCATGCCCTAGATCAAATTAGTTACCATGTCTTTTGTTGGCTATTTGTTCTATGTTAGTTGGCCTTCGAGGACGTTAAAATTACATTTTCTTGCTTAAGAGCACTGAGAGAAACCTTTACTTTTTTAATACACCGTAAAGGTGATTTTCCTCTGCTCTTTTTAGTTCTTCTGTGCTGCAGTGTGTGGTGGCTCATTGAAATAATGTTCTAATGCAGCTTTGTTTGTGCGTGTTGAGATGATTGGTTCTGTAGTTCAGTACTGAAAATGTGTTGCTGGAAAAGCGCAGCAGGTCAGGCAGCATCCAAGGAACAGGAGAATCGACGTTTCGGGCATAAGCCCTTCTTCAGGAATGAGGAAAGTGTGTCCAGCAGGCTAAGATAAAAGGTAGGGAGGAGGGACTTGGGGGAGGGGCATTGGAGATGCGATAGGTGGAAGGAGGTCAAGGTGAGGG
>NC_057712.1:3488618-3504082 GCF_004010195.1 Chiloscyllium plagiosum | reverse complement strand
TCCTTCCACCTATCGCATCTCCAATGCCCCTCCTCCAAGTCCCTCCTCCCTACCTTTTATCTTAGCCTGCTGGACACACTTTCCTCATTCCTGAAGAAGGGCTTATGCCCGAAACGTCGATTCTCCTGTTCCTTGGATGCTGCCTGACCTGCTGCGCTTTTCCAGCAACACATTTTCAGCTCTGATCTCCAGCATCTGCAGTCCTCACTTTCTCCTCTGTAGTTCAGTATTTGCTCCATATGTGTTGTTTGCCTGTAGACGCTAGTTTGAAGTTCCCCAGCTCTACTGTGACATCTAGGATTGGCAGTTTATTGTTGTTTTCCTCCTCTTTAGTGAATTCTATGCCAGAAAGGATATTTGTATGTCCGTAAGGGTATTATTGTTGGTCTTGAAGGTTTCCTCTAATTTGTTTCGTTCAGTGATGACAAAGCGGACCCAAACTCAGCTACGTGGATGTCACCTTTGTCATCACTAAACGCAACAAATTAGAGGAAACCTTCAAGACCATCAGTAATACCCTTACTGGGAGAAAATTCACTTTGAGGAGGAAAACAACAACAAACTGTCATTCCTAGACGTTGCAGTAGAGCATCTACGAGGAACTACGAAGAGCAGTGTATTCAAAAATACTGGTACCCAATGAACACAGTCCACCGATTTCTCAGCAACAAACCCAAACAAGCAGACAAAACACACCCAAAAACCCTAGCCACTTTTCCCTACATCAAAGACATCTCGGAAATGACTGCCAGACTACTCAGACCTCTTGGCATCATGGTAGCCCACAAACCCAACAACACACTAAAACAGCAGCTACTGAACTTGAACGACCCTATACAGACAACAAGAAGAACTAATGTCATTTACAAAATACCTTGCAAGGACTGTAACAAACACTACATTGGACAAACAGGCAGAAAACTAACCACCAGGATAAATGAACATCAACTAGCCATAAAAAGACATGACCCACTCTCATTAGTATCCTTATATACAGATGAGGAAGGACACCACTTCAACTGGAACAACACATCCATCCTAGGACAAGACAAATAGAGACAGGCCCGAGAATTCCTAGAAGCATGGCATTCCAACCGGAACTCTATCAACAAACACATTAACTTGGGTCCCATTTACCACCCCCTGAGAAAAAGAACAGAAAATGACATCACCACAATAAATCATGTCACCCCAGGAAATGACATCACCAACCCAAGGAGCCCTAAACACATAAATAGAAAGCGGGCCACACCACCAGTGCTTCATCCGAAGGCTCAGTGTTGATGTTATCTAGTATGGTGATGAAATGGCTGAAAATGAACCTTCCAGCTCAGTGACCAAATTTACATCCAGAATCTCGACCTGAGCTACAAATCTTCTCAAAACTCACTAGTGATAAATAACTGATTAAGATAGAATAAATTGATTTTTTTCGATTATAAGTGCCAGTCTGTTGGTACATTACTTCAAAAGGAAAAAGAAAATGCAATGAATCTTTGTAGCAGTCACAAGACAGTGGGTAAATTCCCTGTGGGATATATTTATTTCCATAGAATTCCTATGTATATAATATTTAGAGCATAAAGCAATATTTTCCTCTTTTGACAGGGTTTTCTGATTGAAAGCAAGCTTCTTAAAATTCTTGCTCCCCTCAAGAAGGATGAACAATCGCTAATAAAACTGGATGCCATTTTTGCTGTAAGAGCTACAGATTTTCATGAGAACATTTCCTTGTAACCTTTAGATTCTGTGTTTGATTTGTACAAATACTTTTTTAGTACTTAATGAAACTAAATAGTATAAATACAATCGGTATCTTGAAATAGAAGCCCTTTAATTAAAGTGGTATGACGGTATAAAATGTGCACTTTAAAGAAAGATAACCACATGGCCAGGTACAATTGCAGCACTCATGTTAATATTTTCCACTATTTCAGTTAGCTCCATTTGTGACAATCCCTGATGACTAATACTCCAACTATTTGCTGCCTATTTTGGCTGTTGTTATTATGTTTGATTAATTCATTTTGTTCAGAAAAATGGAGACAGGCAATGCTAAAAAGGCTTGCAGAAACCGAGGGAATGTGGGATGTATGAATCTTTAAATGCAACAGGACACACTGAGAAAATTATTTCAGAAATGTGTAAGATCCTTAACTTTATAAAAACAAAATAAAGAAAAAAGTTGTCCCGAACCTGCTTTGGCTCCAGCTGGAGAACTGTGCTCCGTTCTGGTTTTCATACTTTAGGAAGCATGTCAGGATCGTAGAAGGCGTATAAAGGATATTTGTTAGAATAGCACTTGGGATGAATGGTAAATTACATTGAGAGACAGAAAATTTTGGGGTTATTCATTAAGTAGAAAGGTTAAAATGAGATGTTTGTGCAGTCACTGTGAGTAAATCAGGTGAAGCTGTTTTCAGTTACATAAATGTTAAGCAAGCAGAGGCACAGATTTAAGGTAAAGTAAGAAGAGTTGACAGAAGGAACATGTTTTATTCAATGAACTGTTATGAACTGGAGTGCAGTACCTGAAAGAATGATAGAAGGACATTAAATAATGGTGTTCAAAATATAATTTGATAAATATTTGAAGATAAAAGATTGGGAGAGCTTTAAAAATTAATTGTGTTGACTTTCAAAGAATCAACAGAGCCTAATGGGCAAGTGGCCCTCTTCTGTGCTGTATAATTCTTTGAATACTAAAGTGGAAAAAATAAATTTTCTTTCTCTTGTCTCATCAAACAATTTGGTAGAAAATTGGCAACATGTACTGAATTTGCTGTGACATGACTGATCACTATGATGAAATGCAGTGCAAGTTAATTGTTTCATTATTGGGTTGATAAAGCTCTACAACATGCATAAATTCTTACATTCCATTATGAAGAGTATAAACTATCATTCCAAAAGTACTGGTAGGAGTTTCTACATTGGTATATGTTTGGGCCCTTTTCCTGCATAAATGATAAAACCCACACTTCTAAATTGTAAACTCCAGTTGGTCATTGATAATTGTAAATGAATAGCATGTACTTTATATTAAAATATCTAGTAACACTGACCTTTTTAAGTAAAAGGATTTTTTAAAAAAATTCATAACAGAATTGAATTCCAAGGAAAAGTTCTATTTAGGTAGCTGAGATGTCACTAATTCACGTATTTAATGTTTGCTATTTTCATACAGAACATGTTCTTAATAGCAAAGAAGAAATGCTGTGATAGGCCACGATGTGTAGTCAACGGAAAAGGATCAATAAAAATTAATGTGTAATTAGTAATTTTCTGAATTAACATGGAAAAAAAACCCCTTTATTTCTGTTCCCAGGTATGGTTTTCGCAACTGTCTGACCATAATGATAAGATTTACTCGAGGAGACCCACAGTTAATACAATAATGACTTTGGTCCTCACATGTGTCATCATACATGAAGAAAATGATCTGGGTAGAGAAAGAAGTGAATACTTGACTGACTTAGAACCTTATAAATTTAAATTGTGCTCTCTCAAGGCTATCTGATGGTCATTCCAACGGAGACTACATAAATTACTTCTTTTCTGAGAGGTGGATCTACTATTGGACATATCTAACTGTAAAATAAAAATAGAAATTTTGTTTATTTTTTTATTTTATGTAGGCTTTAGGATTAGAGAATGAAGATGATATCATCAAGTTGACAGAGTTCTTCATAAAGCATTGTAAATCTTCGAAACATGAATTAGATAAGGTAAGACACATTAACTTCAGAAACAAATTTAAGTGCGCTTTTGACTTATGATGATGAGGTGCCGGTGTTGGACTGGGGTGGACAAAGTTAAAAATCATACAACATCAGGTTATAGTCCAATAAGTTTATTTGGAAGTACTAGCTTTCGGACTGCTGCTCCTGATGAAGGACCAGTGCTCCAAAAGCTAGAACCTCCAATTAAACCTGTTGGACTATAACCTGGTGTGGTGATTTTTAATTTTGACTTACAGTCATCATTGCACTTTGAAAGAGATACTTTGGTATTGCATTGCTGAGCAATTTATTTTAGAATTTTAGAATAATTAAAGCCTTTTAAACTTGGGTTTGAATGTCAATATGCAGATGTCTCCTCTTACAGAAATGTAAGTTCATTTGGAAGAAGTGTATACTTTTTGGTTGGATGGATGTTGTAATCAACTGTAAGTTTGTTGATTTTGTGAACTGATATACAATATGCATACATTTTAAACTGGATTAATATAGTACTGGAAGCTGGTATTGCTTCTCTTCTGAGTAAATTTGATTTTAACATAAATTGGAAAATTGCCCAAAAAGTTTTGACAGTTATCCATCTAAATACAAATGAGAATTTGCGAAGTCTTTGCGTTGTATTCTGAACCAGTGGAACAAGACTTGTATCCTCACCTGAGTGCTTTTATTTCTAGTCTCAGCCTGTATTTCCAACTTGATTTTCTTTTAAGTTGGCATGCATCCTTGGCATACATCAGCCGTAGCACTTTTGTCTCCCAATTAGAAGGTTGAAAATCAAGATCCACTCCAGACACTTGGTAGTATTGCTGTGCAGCCCTGAGGAATTACTACACTGCCACGGGTGCCATCTTTTGAAGGAAATGTCAAACCAAGATATCTGTGAACTTAAAATATAATTGAATGAAGACCAAGGGCATTCTCTTGATGTCCTTGCCAATATTCATCCCTCAGTCTACACCAAAAAGATCGCCAGATCTTCACCTGCTGTTTATAAGACCTCAAACATATCTACTATCTACAAGATGCACTGCAGAAATTCACCAAAGATCCTTAGACAGCACTTTCTAGACCATAATCAAGAATGACAATGGCAGCAGATATATGGGAACATCACAACCTGCAAGTACCCCTCCAAGCCATTCACCATCTTGACTTGGAAATATATCACCCTTTCTTTCCTGTTGCTGGATCAATATCCTGGAATTCCCTCCCAAATGGCATTGTGGGTCAACCCACAGCAGGTGGATTGTACAAGTTCAAGAAGGCAGCTCACCCGCACCTTCCCAAGGGCAACCAGGGATGGGATTAAAAAATGAAAACCGAAAGAACTGCAGATGCTGTAACTCAGAAACAAAAAATGGAAAATGCTTGAAAGGCTCAGCAGGTCTGGCAGCCAGCGATGCCCATATCACATGAATATATTAAAAAAAAATTAAGGATGAGCAGGAAGTGACCCTGAGTTTTTGTTAATTAGGGCAGCATTAGGCAGGCCTGGGCTTGCCTGCCCCTGTGAAATTCTTAGATTGGACTGGCACTGACCTTTATATTCTACTTCCTTAATGACTTCAAAAGTATATTACTTGCTGTAAAAGTGCTAAAGTTGTGAAAGATGCAATCGTTTTCTTCACTGATAATTAGCTTATTTGATTGTAAAACACTATGGGAAGACCTTAGGTCATGGAAGGACTACAAACCTGCATGTTTATTTTCCTTTCTTTTTAAAGCCTTTGTGAGTTGCAATTTGGAGAATAAATTTTCGCTTTTGTGAGCTTTCTTATTGAAGAATGAGACAGCGTGTGCTCCAGGCTCTCTCTAGTGATAGACTGTCCATATTTTTAGTCATGGAAGGGTGTAATAAAAGTATGTGGGCAGCTCTTCTGGCATTTGGATTCATATCCTAGGAATATATGCTATGCTTCCAGCTCATACGATATATCATCTTAAGTAGGGCATCGTGGGTCAACCTACGGCATGTGGATTATACCGGTTCTAGACAGTAGCTCACCACTACCTTCTCAAGGGCAACCAGCGATGGGCAATCAATGTTAGCCCAGCCAGTGGTGCCCATGAGTGAACAAAAAAAAAATTAGGATGGGCAGGAAGTGACCCTAAGTTTATGTTAATTATGGCAGCGTATTGGCAGGTATTGATCCTTTATCTGCACGTGCAAGTAGCTTCTGAACTTGTCTTCTTATCATATTGCACATCCTCACTGTTTGCTGGCTGCCCAAATGCCAAATTTGAAACATGCAAATCCACTGGCTTAGCATCTAATTCAGTGTTCAGTATCAAAAGCCTTATTAAAAGGACCAGCTGCCCAAATTGCAGGTAAGGAAATTTTGAGTAACTACTATTGTAAAATATCTGCTGGAGATTTTAAAGACAGTTGCAGGACTCTTGGATCTGTCGGGTAACAGAATGGAACAGAAACTGCAGAGAGAGCAAGTTTTATACAGTGTTCTGCCAAATCAAAACAGGACACCTCTTTTCTCCTTGGTAATGTCAGGAGGCTGTCACAGGACAGCCAGGTTCATGTGCATATCCCATAAGTGTTCTCCTTTATGCCATTCCCATTTAGGCCTAAGTGCTCTGTAGTGTCCTGTCTTCTACTTCTCCTGCTGTGGACTAATCCATCAAACATCCTTTACCCTTGGTGTGTCTTCAGCCTATGTGAGATGACTCACTTTATCCTGAATCCAACTCTACCCTAATCTTTTAAGTATGTGCTATGACAGCATCTACACTGATGATTGTGATTATAAGATTAAATGATGGGCTTCCTCATAACAGCTCTACTGGTGCTCTCTGCTCTTCTTGGACTCCCTTGGCTGGACAATAGCAAACGTGTCTGCAAGCAGAATATCAGAAAGAAGAGGATTGAGCTGAAGGATGTGGGGTTGGGTGGAAACACAGGGAACCACAATGAAACACCTGAATCTTGCTCCTCGTTCGAGATGATGTGTTGAAGGGAGTTGCAAATGCAGAAGGGGTAAAAGGCAGAAATATAACTGTTTCTTGAATGTGTTGAATAATGCTGGATGCCACTGGCTTTGTTACAGTTGGCCCCAAGATGTGGAGGGCCATCTGCCGTCTTGGACTTGAGGGTTGCTGGCATCTTTGCTGTCTGCTCTGCACTGCTTCCTTTTACGGTGTGCTGCCTTCTGCAAGAGATGGAAAATATAATTGATTGAGGATCAGTACATTGGGTTGCAAAAGAGCTTCACCAGGATGTTGCTTGGGATTGAACATTTCAGCTATGAAGAGAGGCTGGATAAGCTTGAGCTGTTTTCTTTGAAGCAGAGAAGGTTGGGATGGTCCTGATAGAGGCATATAAGATTGAAGGGTGTAGACAGGGTGAATAGGAAGCAACTGTTCCCCTCAGTTAAAGGGTCAGCAACTAAGGGGCAAAATTTCAAAGTGAAAGCAGGCCATTTAGGAGTATTTCAGTGGAAAAAACCTTTTCACCCAGAGGGTGGTGGAAAACTGGAATGCATTGCTTGGGAGGATAACACACAACCTTTTAAAAAGTACTTGGATGAGCACTTGAAGTGTCATAACATTCAAGGCTGTGGGAAAGTGGGATGAGTGTAGGTAGTAGTATATTTATGGCAGTACTGACCTGATGAGTCAAAAAGCTTCTTTCTGTACTGTATGATTCTATGAAGCAGGCTTTTGAATGTAAAATGTAAAGTATTGGAGGCAGAATGTTTCACGAGGGATTATCAGAAAGTAGAGTTGAGGCAGGTGATGGGGAAAAGTGAGTCAGATGCCATAGTGGAAAAACTGAAAGGAGTGGAGATGTTAAAAGCTGTAAATTGGGGCATGGCAGTAGAGGAATTTGAAAATGAATGGAGGGTGATGAGGAATTGGGACATGGTGTAGCAAAATATGCAGATGCCAGAGTTTTGGTTGAGTTGAAGTTTATGCAGTTGAAATACATGAAACTGATTTGGAGAAATTAAACCTTGGCATTACTGAATTGTGGTTGAAGATTTTTGCAGCAGCTGGAATGAAATGGAGGTAGGGCAGAAATGGGCAATAAGTGGAAATGAAATCAAACCGTTGCAGATTGAGGTAGAGTTGAAACATTATATTTCAATAAAACAGGAAGTTATAACTATCACACCTACATAAGAGGTCATGCATTGCTTTTTTATGTCAATAACTGCTGAAATTCTTATGAATATATTATGTGGTCAACACCATTTTGCAAGTAGTTTTTATATTAGTAGTATCATTGCTAAAGCACAGAATGTATAACTGACACAGAGTATGCTGGAGAAGCTTGGCAGGTCTGGCCACATTAGTGGAGAAAGATCTGGAGTTAACTTTTTGAGTCCATTTTGACTCTCAGAACCAAATGTATCACATTTGATTTTTCCAGCACAACCCACATGATTAATCCTTGTACTGTAGTTACTAGTTCAGAAAATAAGTTTTTACACTATTTACTGTGTTAATGATACTGGACCTTGAAATTAAACTAATTCTATAAGTTTTTAAAGTATTATGTTATGGATACATTTATAATTAGTATGTTTTAGGAACTTTTTGTTTGAGAGTTGATATTTTTAAACTAAAATGAATGAAATATCTGCTGAGTAGCTGTTAAAAAACCTAAAGTAATTGAAAATCTAAAAGTGACCTATTACTGTTTAATAAAGCCAGAGTTGGAGATGGAAAACCCCTATATAATGGTTTATGCCATTTTGAGCTCTTAGTGTCAATGGGATGTCTGCTGTTGTCTCATTAAGGAATTAATTCATTTATGTGGCATCCCAGAATGAAGAGAAGGCTTAGGAATTGGGATAATTAGATTAAATCTATGTGTGTGACATCACAGGGCATTCTAATGCCCTTAATGGAAGAACATATGCTATCCTTGCCCGGTCTGCCTCAAATATGTTTACAACAATGTAATTGACTCAGGCTTGTCCTCCTGGTAGTTAGGGATGGGCAATAAATGCTGCCTCAGTCAGTAATGCCCACATTCCATAAAAGATAAGAAAAAACCCCAGCAATGTCACATTGTCATAAAAATAGATTGCAGGGAAGTTCTTTTTTGGTTTTGAGTTTTATGTGTGTGATTTCACAGTCAGCCCGAGAGCATGTATCTATTCCTTAGCATACAGTTTTGATAAATTTAAAATAATCTAACAGTAAAGTACTGTAGTTAATGGAAATTTGAATTAAACATATAAAATGCTGGTCTGACAAGATCAAAGGAGAGAGAAACATAAATGAAGGGTCATCAATCTGCGATGTTACCTTTGTTTCCCTCTCTGGAACTCATAGATTTGCAAAGTGTTTCCAATAATTTCTGTTTCTCTCTTCATAGATGCTGCCAGACCTGCTGAGTTTCTCCAGTACTTTCTGCTTTTACTTCAGATTTCCACCATCTGCAATACTTTGCTTTTATTTGAGTATTTCCAGCATTTCTGTCTTTATTGGATATGATTTTGTTTGGCGAAATGTTGACATTTCAGGTTCAGCAGCAATGGCTTTCTCCTTTCAATGAATGTGTATATTGGTTGCTTTTAGGAGACTGATGTATTATTGAAGAGACTTGATAAAGAAGTACAAGAAGAATTTGTGGCTAGTGTAGAGATGCAACAACATGGTATGATACCAGCAGAAGAGGAAGAAGTTTGTGTAACTGAAACAGATGAGCGAGAGGCTCATGTTTGTGCAGATCTGCAAGCTGAGCATCATTTAGAACTTGTTCACCCTAATGACATCCTCAAAACTTTAAGACTTTTCCTTGAAGACGTTCAGCAATCAAGGTATGTAACTTTTTTCAAGCCTTTAAAATCTGTGACTTGATAACACTTTTTTTTGTCACTAAAGACATTTTCTCAGTTATTTTTTCCACTTTTGTTTTCTGGCACCAGTAATCTATGCCAGGCTTCAGTTTCATGGACCCAGTCCTTTGAAACCTTATACAAGTGGCCAATGTTTCCAATGTGGTAAATCTTGGCGTAGAAAGAAGGAACAAAGACAATGATAATCAAGGCTGAAGTAACTTTTACATTTATGCACACTTTCCAGACTGAGTCACTAAGTACTGATGAAGAGTGGAAACACTTTAGACTGTAGTCCTGCCTAAATTAAATTTGCACAGCCTCTATGGCTCAGTAATCCTTTATCTGAAATAAGTTATCAATGGATGTAGTTTTTAAAAATCATGTTTATTTTCAATACTATAGACTGATGACACCAACTTAAGGAGAGAAATAGACTTTAGTTAATTTTTATTTGGAATTTTAAACGCTGGTATCCATGAGTATTGCAAATTGACATCAGTTCATGATCAGTTCATTAAGATAAACTGAAGACTTTGCGAATTATAAGTGCTATTCACCAAACCAGCAGCTTCCTCTTGTCCAGCATTACTTTTTGAATCCTGACATCAACTCAGGAGCTTGCCTCTGTATTTGGTGAAGGTTTGCTGTACTGCTGCTGACCAGGTACACAATCTCTTCAGTCTCCGCTGCTGCCTGATAAACAAGTGTTTGTGTTAAGTCTTCATTTGATGTTTGGTTTAATCTTCCTACCTTCCAATCCTCCCTTTTCAATACCAGCCAGTGAACTTAGAGACTTTCTGTCATGTAGGAATATACTAAAGGATACACTTCAGAGTCTGCCTCCCTGTGACACTGACGGAAGGTGACACTTCCCAGTCTGCTTTGCTGTGACACTGACGGTAGGTGACATTTCCCAGTCTGCTTTGCTGTGACACTGACAGTAGGTGACACTTCCCAGTCTGCCTCCTGTGTCACTGATGGTAGGTGACACTTCCCAGTCTGCTTTTCTGTGACACTGACGGTAGGTGACACTTCCCAGTCTGCTTTGCTGTGACACTGACAGTAGGTGACACTTCCCAGTCTGCCTCCCTGTGACACTGACGGTAGGTGACACTTTCCAGTCAGCCTCCCTGTGACACTGACGGTAGTGACACTTCCCAGTCAGCCTCCCTGTGGCACTGACAGTAGGTGACACTTCCCAGTCTGCTTTGCTGTGACACTGACGGTAGGTGACACTTCCCGGTCTGCCTCCCTGTGACACTGACGGTAGTGACACTTCCCAGTCTGCCTCCTGTGACACTGACGATAGGTGACACTTCCCAGTCAGCCTCCCTGTGACACTGACGGTAGGTGACACTTCCCAGTCTGCCTCCCTGTGACACTGACGGTAGTGACACTTCCCAGTCAGCCTCCCTGTGACACTGACAGTAGGTGACACTTCCCAGTCAGCCTCCCTGCGACACTGACGGTAGGTGACACTTCCCAGTCCGCTTTGCTGTGACACTGACGGTAGGTCACACTTCCAGGTCTGCCTCCTGTGACACTGACGGTAGGTGACACTTCCCAGTCTGCCTCATGTGACACTGATGGTAGGTGACACTTCCCAGTCTGCCTCCCTGTGACACTGACGGTAGGTGACACATTCCAGTCTGCCGCCTGTGACACTGACGGTAGGTGACACTTCCCAGTCTGCTTTGCTGTGACATTGACAGTAGGTGACGCTTCCCAGTCTGCCTCCCTGTGACATTGACGGTAGGGGACATTTCCCAGTCTGCCTCCCTGTGACACTGACGGTAGATGACACTTCCCAGTCTGCCTCCCTGTGACACTGACGGTAGGTGTGACATTGACAGTAGGTCACACTTCCCAGTCTGCCTCCCTGTGACACTGACGGTAGGGGACATTTCCTAGTCTGCCTCCCTGTGACACTGACGGTAGATGACACTTCCCAGTCTGCCTCCCTGTGACACTGACGGTAGGTCACACTTCCCAGTCTGCTTTGCTGTTACACTGACGGTAGGTGACACTTCCCAGTCTGCTTTGCTGTGACACTGACGGCAGGTGGCATTTCCCAGTCTGCCTCCTGTGACACTGATGGTAGGTGACACTTCCCAGTCTGCTTTGCTGTGACACTGACGGTAGGCGACACTTCCCAGTCTTGCTCCCTGTGACACTGACAGTAGGTGACACTTTCCAGTCAGCCTCCATGTGTCACTGACGGTAGTGACACTTCCCAGTCAGCCTCCCTGTGGCACTGACAGTAGGTGACACTTCCCAGTCTGCCTCCCTGTGACACTGACGGTAGGTGACACTTCCCAGTCTGCCTCCCTGTGACATTGACGATAGGTGACACTTCCCAGTCAGCGTCCTGTGACACTGACGATAGGTGACACTTCCCAGTCAGCCTCCCTGTGACACTGACAGTAGTGACACTTCCCAGTCTGCTTTGCTGTGACACTGACGGTAGGTGACACTTCCCAGTCTGCTTTGCTGTGACACTGACGGTAGTTGACACTTCCCAGTCTGCCTCCCTGTGACACTGACGGTTGGTGACACTTCCCAATCTGCCTTCTGTGACACTGACGGTAGGACACACTTCCCAGTCTGCCTCCCTGTGACACTGACGGTAGGTCACACTTCCCAGTCTGCCTCCTGTGACACTGACGGTAGGTGACACTTTCCAGTCTGCTTTGCTGTGACATTGCCGGTAGGTGACACTTCCCAGTCTGCTTTGCTGTGACACTGACAGTAGGTGACACTTCCCAGTCTTGCTCCCTGTGACACTGACAGTAGGTGATACTTTCCAGTCAGCCTCCCTGTGACACTGACGGTAGTGACACTTCCCAGTCTGCCTCCCTGTGGCACTGACATTAGGTGACACTTCCCAGTCAGCCTCCCTGTGACACTGACGGTAGGTGACACTTCCTAGTCAGCCTCCCTGTGACACTGACGGTAGTGACACTTCCCAGTCTGTCTCCTGTGACACTGACGATAGGTGACACCTCCCAGTCAGCCTCCCTGTGACACTGACAGTAGGTGACACTTCCCAGTCTGCTTTGCTGTGACACTGACGGTAGGTGACACTTTCCAGTCTCCTTTGCTGTGACATTGACAGTAGGTGACGCTTCCCAGTCTGCCTCCCTGTGACACTGACAGTAGGTGACACTTCCCAGTCTGCTTTGCTGTGACACTGATGGTAGGTGACACTTTCCAGTCTGCTTTGCTGTGACATTGACAGTAGGTGACGCTTCCCAGTCTGCCTCCCTGTGACACTGACGGTAGGTGACACTTCCCAGTCTGCTTTGCTGTGACACTGACGGTAGGTGACACTTCCCAGTCTGCCTCCTTGTGACACTGACGGTAGGTGACACTTCTCAGTCTGCCTCCCTGTGACACTGACGATAGGTGACACTTCTCAGTCTGCCTCCCTGTGACACTGACGGTAGGTGACACTTCCCAGTCTGCCTCCCTGTGACACTGACGGTAGGTGACACTTCCCAGTCTGCTTTGCTGTGACACTGACGGTAGGTGATATTTCCCAGTCTGCTTTGCTGTGACACTGACGGTAGGTGACACTTCCCAGTCAGCCTCCCTGTGACACTGACGGTAGGTGACACTTCCCAGTCTGCCTCCTGTTACACTGATGGTAGATGACACTTCCCAGTCTGCTTTGCTGTGACACTGACGGTAGGTGACACTTCCCAGTCTGCATCACTGTGACACTGACGGTAGGTCACACTTCCCAGTCTGCTTTGCTGTGACACTGACAGTAGGTGACACTTCCCTGTCTGCTTTGCTGTGACACTGATGGTAGGTGACACTTCCCAGTCTGCCTCCCTGTGACACTGACGGTAGGTCACCTTCCCTGTTTGCCTCTGTATTCTTTCATGGTATGTCGGCATAGCAGGCAAAGCCAGTATTTGTTGACTATACCTAACTATCTTGAATGAAATTGCTCGACAGATCTTTTCAGAAGGCAGTGAGGAGTCAACCACGTTGCTCACGTTCATGACATAGCTTGACCATGTTCAGTTGTGCAAGATGTGAGTCAAAGATGCTGAATTTTTCAACATGATGTTTTTTACTCAGGGAAAAATCACAACCCAAAGTGACCACTGTGAAGGAAAGGGATAGCTCTGAGGATAGTGCTTATTGGGCTGCTATGGCAAATATCATACTAGAAAACAAATTAAAGATCTGGAATTATCTAAGCAATGCACTGGAAAAATATTAGTAAGTATGTAACACATAATCAACTGTGAAATATCAAATTAACCTTATACAATGGCTGTAGAACATTTTAGCTTTATTTATTATACTGCGATAGTTAAAATTGAACAATAGCATACAATTCTTATTTTATGGTAGTCTCCCATTTCAAATTATGCTTTCCTTTTCATCACACTTCTGTGAAACTGATCTTTTTTTAAAAAACCTGCATGTTTATCATAAATATAGCTTGTTCCTTATATGCAATATGCAGCTGTCCAACCAAAAGGGGCTGCACAAAAATATTATTGTTAGCCCTATCTGAGCAAAAGTTACACAGTAAGGGTATTTCACCTCTCTGTGGGAAAATGCTTAACTTTATTTTTGGTGCTTTCCCTTGACAGCATACTTCATATTGTAAACTTAAAGTTATAACTCTACATCTTTGACCCACGTTCCAAACCTTTATACTAAATTTCAAGTGCTATCTCTTAATAATAAAATAATGCCAAAATGCAACAACCTTTATAAAAGATTAATTTAGTTCACAAGTTTTTTAATGCTCGGATTAATATTAGAGCTTCTTGACTTAATAATTCTATTTAGAATTCTTATTAGTACTGCATAGAAACTCTTGAGGTTAAACTTTTGTTGTTTGAAATAAGACCATAAAGTATAGGAGCAAAATTAGGTCATTCAGCCCACATAGTCTGCTCCACTATTCTATCATGGCTGATATGTTTCTTTACCTCATTCTCCCCGTAATCCTTTATCCCCTTTTCAATCCGGAACCTATATATCAATGTTTTAAATGCCCTCAATGACTTGGCCTTCACAGCAATGATTTCCACAGATTAACTATCCTCTGGCTGAAGAAATTACTTCCATCTCAGTGTTAAAAGATCATCCTTTTACTCTGAGGCTGTTCTCTTGGGTCCTATTCTCTTCTCTCGGTGTAAGTATCTTCACATCCAGAGTGTCGAAGGCTCTCAGTATTCTGTAAGTTTCAGTCAAATTCCCCCTCATCCTTCTAAACTTGATTGAGCACAGATCCAAATTCCTCAATCGTTGAAAAATGTGGTGCTGGAAAAACACAGCAGGCCAAGCAGCATCTGAGGAGCAGGAGCACCGACGTTTCGGGCATAAGCCCTTCTTCAGGAATGAGGCTGGTGTGCCAAGCGGGCTGAGATAAAAGGTAGGGGGGAGGGAATTTGGGGAAGGAGCGCTGGGAATACGATAGGTGGAAGGAGGTGAGGGTGATAGGCCGGAGAGGGGGTTGTGGCAGAGAAGTCGGGAAGAAGATTGCAGGTCAAGAGGGCAGTGCTGAATTCGGGGGTTGGGACAGAGGGGAAATGAGGAAGCTGGAGATATCTACATTCATCCTGTGTGGTTGGAGGTTTCCTAGGCGGAAGATGAGGCGCTCTTCCTCCAGGCGTCGTGTTGCCATGGTCTGGCGATGGAGGAGGCCAAGGACCTGCATGTCCTTGGCGTAGTGGGAGGGGGAGTTAAAGTGTTCAGCCACGGGGCAGTTGGGTTGGTTGGGGCGGGTGTCCCAGAGGTGTTCCCTGAAACGTTCCGCAAGTAGGCGGCCTGTCTCCCAAATGTAGAGGAGACCACATCGGGTGCAGCGGATATAGTAAAGGATGTGTGTGGAGGTGCAGGTGAATTTGTGACGGATATGGAAGGATCCATTGGGGCCTTGGAGGGAAGT